>NC_052175.1:14137760-14167029 GCF_902713615.1 Scyliorhinus canicula | reverse complement strand
CTGTAACCTCCTCCAGCCCCTCCCTATCTCTGTAACCCCCTCCAGTCCCTACACCCCCTCCCTATCTCTGTAACCTCCTCCAGCCCCCTACACCCCCCTCCCTATCTCTGTAACCTCCTCCAGCCCCTACACCCCCCTCCCTATCTCTGTAGCCTCCTCCAGCCCCTACACCCCCTCCCTATCTCTGTAACCTCCTCCAGCCCCTACACCCCCTCCCTATCTCTGTAACCTCCTCCAGCCCCTACACCCCCTCCCTATCTCTGTAACCCCCTCCAGTCCCTACACCCCCTCCCTATCTCTGTAACCTCCTCCAGCCCCCTACACCCCCTCCCTATCTCTGTAACCTCCTCCAGCCCCCACACCCCATCCCTATCTCTGTAGCCTCCTCCAGCCCCTACACCCCCTCCCTATCTCTGTAACCCCCTCCAGTCCCTACACCCCCTCCCTATCTCTGTAACCTCCTCCAGCCCCCTACACCCCCTCCCTATCTCTGTAACCTCCTCCAGCCCCCACACCCCCTCCCTATCTCTGTAACCTCCTCCAGCCCCTACACCCCCTCCCTATCTCTGTAACCTCCTCCAGCCCCCTACACCCCCTCCCTATCTCTGTAACCTCCTCCAGCCCCTCCCGATCTCTGTAACCTCTTCCAGCCCCGACACCCCCCTCCCTATCTCTGTAACCTCCTCCAGCCCCGACACCCCCTCCCTATCTCTGTAACCTCCTCCAGCCCCTACACCCCCTCCCTATCTCTGTAACCTCCTCCAGCCCCTACACCCCCTCCCTATCTCTGTAACCTCCTCCAGCCCCGACACCCCCTCCCTATCTCTGTAACCTCCTCCAGCCCCTACACCCCCTCCCTATCTCTGTAACCTCCTCCAGCCCCCTACACCCCCTCCCTATCTCTGTAACCTCCTCCAGCCCCTACACCCCCTCCCTATCTCTGTAACCTCCTCCAGCCCCTACACCCCCTCCCTATCTCTGTAACCTCCTCCAGCCCCTCCCTATCTCTGTAACCTCCTCCAGCCCCCTCCCTATCTCTGTAACCTGCTCCAGACCCTACACCCCCTCCCTATCTCTGTAACCTCCTCCAGTCCCTACACCCCCCCTATCTGTAACCTCCTCCAGTCCCCTACACCCCCTCCCTATCTCTGTAACCTCCTCCAGCCCCTACGCTCCCTCCCTATCTCTGTAACCTCCTCCAGACCCTACACCCCCTCCCTATCTCTGTAACCTCCTCCATGCCCGGTGGCGGAGTGGGTTAGCCCTGCTGCCTCACGGCACTGAGTTACATGCTGCAACTGTACAGGAAACTGGTGAGACCACGTTTGGAGTATTGTGTGCAGTTCTGATCACCTCATTATAGGACGTGGAAGTATTGGAAAGGGTGCAAAGGAGATTTACCAGGATGCTGCCTGGATTGGAGGGTAGATCTTATGAGGAAAGGTTGAGGGAGCTAGGGCTTTTCTCATTGGAGCAAAGGAGGATGAGAGGCCACTTAATAGAGGTTTACAGATGATGAGGGGGATAGATAGAGTGGACGTTCAGAGACTATTTCCTCGGGTGGATGTAGCTGTTACAAGGGGGCATAACTATAAGATTCAGGGTGGGAGATATAGGAGGGATGTCCGAGGTAGTTTCTTTACTCAGAGTGGTTAGGGTGTGGAATGGACTGTCTGCTGTGATAGTGGAGTCGGACACTTCAGGAACTTTCAAGCGGTTATTGGATAGGCACATGGAGCACAGCAGAATGACAGGGAGTGGGATAGCTTGATCTTGGTTTCGGACAATGCCCGGCACAACATCGACGGCCGAAGGGCCTGTTCTGTGCTGTACTGTTCTATGTTCTATGTCCCAGGTTCAATCCCGGCCCTGGGTCACTGTCCGTGTGGAGTTTGCACATTCTCCCCGTGTCTGCGTGGGTTTTGCCCCCACAACCCAAAGATGTGCAGAATAGGTGTATTGGCCACGCTAAATTGCCCCTTAATTGGAAAAAAACAATTGGGTACTCTTTAAAAAAAATTTTTTTTTTTTTTTTTTTAATAAAGATGCACCTTAAAGCAGACCTTCGTATCCAAGCACTTGGTTCCCTACACCTAATAGCTCCTTTTGTGGCTTTGAGTCAAAGTTTGCTTAACCCTCCTCTGAAGCACGTTGGGACATTTTAAAAGGTGCTATATGAATGCAAGCAGTTGTTGTTGACAAGCATTAGCATTTGTACAACGAAGACCTATTTATTAAACCTCTGTCAATGTTTCATTGAACCCACTGCATCAGCAATCCATTTCCTTTGCCCTGTTAGTCTAAAGATATAAAGGTGAACAAAAATAAACCTGAGGAACGGAAGAGGAAAAACAATTATTTTCGGAAGGGAGGAAGCCGTGTTGGACCTTAGAAATAAAAGGAGGGGGGTGTTATCTATCTGGGTTATTGAAGTTGTGTGTAATGTCTCTGTAAGATCCGGGTCACAGGACATGCTCGATGCTGCCGGCTATTTTGTGGGCTGGAGTCATGAACCAGCCTTCGTACCGTGAAGACCCTTTATGTTTTCTCGCGATTGGGATTGAAAAACAGCAGCCCAACCTTTTCAACCCTCACCCCCACCACCCCCCGTTGGAACCCCCGGACATCACCCCACCCCTCCCCAAAACACAACTCACCTATAGAACATAAGAACTAGGAGCAGGAGTCGGCCATCTGGCCCCTCGAGCCTGCTCCGCCATTCAATGAGATCATTGCTGATCTTTTGTGGACTCAGCTCCACTTTCCGGCCCGAACACCATAACCCTTATTCCCTTAATTCTTCAAAAAACTATCTATCTTTATCTTAAGAACATTTAATGAAGGAGCCTCAACTGCTTCACTGGGCAAGGAATTCCATAGATTCATAACCCTTTGGGTGAAGAAGTTCCTCCTAAACTCAGTCCTAAATCTACTTCCCCTTATTTTGAGGCTATGTCCCCTAGTTCTGCTTTCACCTGTCAGTGGAAACAACCTGCCCGCATCTATCCTATCTATTCCCTTCATAATTTTATATGTTTCTATCAGATCCCCCCTCATCCTTCTAAATTCCAACGAGTGCAGTCCCAGTCTACTCGACCTCTCCTCGTAATCCAACCCCTTCAGCTCTGGGATTAACCCAGTGAATCTCCTCTGCACACCCTCCAGCGCCAGTACGTCCTTTCTCAGGTAAGGAGACCAAAACTGAACACAATACTCCAGGTGTGGCCTCACTAACACCTTATACAATATAAGGGGGTCCTTGCACCCAACCCCCCCCCCCCCCCCCCCCCCCCCCCCCACCCCCCAATCCGAAAACAAACACGCCCACCACCTCGCATAGGCAGGGAACTGGGGCTGGTTTAGCTAACTGGGCTAAATCGCTGGCTTTGAAAGCAGACCCAGGCAGGCCAGCAGCACGGGTCAATTCCCGTACCAGCCTCCCCGAACAGGCGCCGGAATGTGGCGACTAGGGGCTTTTCACAGTAACTTCATTTTAGGAGCCTACTCGTGACAATAAGCGATTTTCATTTCATTTCATCTCACTCCCTGCCGGTGGGCAGTGCCAGGCTGTCACCTTGCCCTGAGGGCAATCGCCTGGGGACCTCCATCCCCTGGGAGACCCACCCCCCCCTCCCCCCCAACCCCCCCACCCAACCCCCTTTCCGCCTGGACCCCGTTTGAGGGGACCAGCACCGGACGGCTCTCGCCTCAAGTCTCCAAGGCCGCCAAGACGTATTTAATAAAAATATTAAATATGCTGTGTTGAACCCACGTGCACGGGTCCCGTTAGTCCAAAGGCGCAAAAGGGCTGGCGAGGAGGAGCGGGAAGGTGCGCCGGTTAGGCCAGGGAGAGCGGTGTGGCGGTTGGTACTCACGTGTAGAATGTTCCGCACGTTTATGGCGGTCAGGTTGTGGGTCTTGGCCCCGTCCTCCAGCGCTCGCTCAAAGGTGTCGTCCAGCTGGACGTTGCACTCTGGCCGATTCGTCTCCCGCCTCACCACTTTCTTCTTCTTCATTTTCTTCGCCGCGCTGTCTCCCTCCTCTGGACCGGGCCGACAGCGGCGGAAAGAAAGGGGGGAAAAAAAGTAGGATTAGCTCAGGAGCCTCGGGTTCCACATTGCCGAGGGCTGGGGCGGGGCGGGAGGGGAGGGGTTGGCCGATTGCCTCGTCCACCATTCAGTCAGATGACGGCCAGTCTCCCGCACTTCCAGCCCCTTCCCGCGGGCTCCAAATTCAGTCACTCCCTTTGTGCCGGAGGATCCATCCAGCCCAGCCTGGAGTACATCCACAGGTCCCTGGGTAAAGAATCCCGAATATTCCCGACACTCTGAGTGAACAAATCCCTCCTCCACTCAGTCCGTAACAGCCAACCCCTTTATCCTGAGACACCCTCTCGTTGGAGACGCTCCAGCCGGAAGGGACGCACCCGGGGGAGTGGGTCAGTATTTACAGGGGGTCCCCGGGGAGTGTGTCAGTATTTACAGGGGGTCCCCGGGGAGTGGGTCAGTATTTACAGGGGGTCCCGGGGGAGTGTGTCAGTATTTACAGGGGGTCCAGGGGAGTGGGTCAGTATTTACAGGGGGTCCCCGGGGGAGTGTGTCAGTATTTACAGGGGGATCCAGGGGAGTGGGTCAGTATTTACAGGCTGTCCCCGGGGGAGTGTGTCAGTATTTACAGGGGGGTCCAGGGGAGTGGGTCAGTATTTACAGGAGGTCCCCGGGGAGTGTGTCAGTATTTACAGGGGGTCCCCGGGGAGTGTGTCAGTATTTCCAGGGGTCCCCGGGGAGTGTGTCAGTATTTACAGGGGGCCCAGGGGAGTGTGTCAGTATTTACAGGGGGTCCCCGGGAGTGTGTCAGTATTTACAGGGGGTCCCCGGGGAGTGTGTCAGTATTTACAGGCTGTCCCCGGGGAGTGTGTCAGTATTTACAGGGGGTCCCCGGGGGGAGTGTCAGTATTTACAGGAGGTCCCCGGGGGAGTGGGTCAGTATTTACAGGGAATCCCGGGGGAGTGTGTCAGTATTTACAGGGGGTCCCCGGGGGAGTGGGTCAGTATTTACAGGGGGTCCCCGGGGAGTGTGTCAGTATTTACAGCGTGTCCCCGGGGAGTGTGTCAGTATTTACAGGGGGTCCCCGGGGAGTGTGTCAGTATTTACAGGGGGTCCCCGGGGAGTGTGTCTGTATTTACAGGGAGTCCCCGGGGAGTGTGTCAGTATTTACAGGGGGTCCCCGGGGAGTGTGTCAGTATTCACAGGGTGTCCCCGGGGAGTGTGTCAGTATTTACAGGGGGTCCTCGGGGAGTGTGTCAGTATTTACAGGGGGTTCCCGGGGAGTGTGTCAGTATTTACAGGGGGTCCCCGGGGAGTGTGTCAGTATTTACAGGGGGTCCCCGGGGAGTGTGTCAGTATTTACAGAGGGGTCCCCGGGGAGTGTGTCAGTATTTACAGGGGGTCCCCGGGGAGTGTGTCAGTATTTACAGGGGGTCCCCGGGGAGTGTGTCAGTATTACAGGGGGGTCCCCGGGGAGTGTGTCAGTATTTACAGGGGGTCCCCGGGGAGTGTGTCAGTATTTACAGGGGGTCCCCGGGGAGTGTGTCAGTATTTACAGGGGGTCCCCGGGGAGTGTGTCAGTATTTACAGGGGGGTCCCCGGGGAGTGTGTCAGTATTTACAGGGGGTCCCCGGGGAGTGTGTCAGTATTTACAGGGGGTCCCCGGGGAGTGTGTCAGTATTTACAGGGGGTCCCCGGGGAGTGTGTCAGTATTTACAGGGGGAGTCCCCGGGGAGTGTGTCAGTATTTACAGGCTGTCCCCGGGGGAGTGTGTCAGTATTTACAGGGGGAGTCCCCGGGGAGTGTGTCAGTATTTACAGGGAAGTCCCCGGGGGTGTGTGTCAGTATTTACAGGGAAGTCCCGGGGAGTGTGTCAGTATTTACAGGGAAGTCCCCGGGGAGTGTGTCAGTATTTACAGGGGGTCCCCGGGAAGTGGGTCAGTATTTACAGGGGGAGTCCCCGGGGAGTGTGTCAGTATTTACAGGCTTTCCCCGGGGGAGTGTGTCAGTATTTACAGGGGGTCCCCGAAGAGTGTGTCAATATTTACAGGGGGAGTCCCCAGGGAGTGTGTCAGTATTTACAGGGGGGTCCCGGCGAGAGTGTCAGTATTTACAGAGGGGTCCCCGGGGAGTGTGTCAGTATTTACAGGGGGTCCCCGGGGAGTGTGTCAGTATTTACAGGGGGGTCCCGGCGAGAGTGTCAGTATTTACAGGGGGTCCCCGGGGAGCGTGTCAGTATTTACAGGGGGTTCCCGGGGAGTGTGTCAGTATTTACAGGGGATTCCCAAGGAGTGTGTCAGTATTTACAGGGGGAGTCCCCGGGGAGTGTGTCAGTATTCACAGGGTGTCCCCGGGGAGTGTGTCAGTATTTACAGGGGGTCCCCGGGGAATGTGTCAGTATTTACAGGGGATCTCGGGGAGTGTGTCAGTATTTACAGGGGGTCCCCGGGGAGTGTGTCAGTATTTACAGGGGGTCCCCGGGGGAGTGTGTCAGTATTTACAGGCTGTCCCCGGGGGAGTGTGTCAGTATTTACAGGGAAGTCCCCGGGAAGTGGGTCAGTATTTACAGGGAAGTCCCCGGGGAGTGTGTCAGTATTTACAGGGAAGTCCCCGGGGAGCGTGTCAGTATTTACAGGGGGTTCCCGGGGAGTGTGTCAGTATTTACAGGGGATTCCCGGGGAGTGTGTCAGTATTTATAGGGGGTCCCCGGGGAGTGTGTCAGTATTTACAGGGGGTTCCCGGGGAGTGTGTCAGTATTTACAGGGGGTCCCTGGGGAGTGTGTCAGTATTTACAGGGGGTCCCCGGGGAGTGTGTCAGTATTTACAGGGGGTCCCCGGGGAGTGTGTCAGTATTTACAGGGGATTCCCGGGGAGTGTGTCAGTATTTACAGGGAGTCCCCGGGGAGTGTGTCAGTATTTACAGGGGGCCCCCTGGGGGAGTGTGTCAGTATTTACAGGGGGTCCCTGGGGAGTGTGTCAGTATTTACAGGGAGTCCCCGGGGAGTGTGTCAGTATTTACAGGGGGTCCCCGGGGAGTGTGTCAGTATTTACAGGGGATTCCCGGGGAGTGTGTCAGTATTTACAGGGAGTCCCCGGGGAGTGTGTCAGTATTACAGGGGGCCCCCTGGGGGAGTGTGTCAGTATTTACAGGGGGTCCCCGGGGAGTGTGTCAGTATTTACAGGGGGTCCCCGGGGAGTGTGTCAGTATTTACAGGGGGTCCCCGGGGAGTGTGTCAGTATTTACAGGGGGTCCCGGGGAGTGTGTCAGTATTTACAGGGGGTCCCCGGGTAGTGTGTCAGTATTTACAGGGGGTCCCCGGGGAGTGGGTCAGTATTTACAGGGGGTCCCCGGGGAGTGTGTCAGTATTTACAGGGGGTCCCCGGGGAGTGTGTCAGTATTTACAGGGAGTCCCCGGGGAGTGTGTCAGTATTTACAGGGGGTCCCCGGGGAGTGTGTCAGTATTTACAGGGGAATCCCCGGGGAGTGTGTCAGTATTACAGGGGTCCCCGGGGAGTGTGTCAGTATTTACAGGGGGAGTCCCCGGGGAGTGTGTCAGTATTCACAGGGTGTCCCCGGGGAGTGTGTCAGTATTTACAGGGGGTCCCCGGGGAGTGTGTCAGTATTTACAGGGGATCTCGGGGAGTGTGTCAGTATTTACAGGGGGTCCCCGGGGAGTGTGTCAGTATTCACAGGGTGTCCCCGGGGAGTGTGTCAGTATTTACAGGGGGTCCCCGGGGAGTGTGTCAGTATTTACAGGGGGTCCCCGGGGAGTGTGTCAGTATTTACAGGGGGTCCCCGGGGAGTGTGTCAGTATTTACAGGGGGTCCCCGGGGGAGTGTGTCAGTATTTACAGGGGGTCCCCGGGGGAGTGTGTCAGTATTTACAGGCTGTCCCCGGGGAGTGTGTCAGTATTTACAGGGAAGTCCCCGGGGAGTGTGTCAGTATTTACAGGGGGTCCCCGGGGAGCGTGTCAGTATTTACAGGGGGTTCCCGGGGAGTGTGTCAGTATTTACAGGGGATTCCCGGGGAGTGTGTCAGTATTTACAGGGAAGTCCCAGAGGAGTGTGTCAGTATTTACAGGGGGGTCCGCGGGGCGTGTGTCAGTATTTACAGGGAAGTCCTTGTCTCATCCCCATTCTCCTGCCTTCTCTCCATAACCCATGATTAATCAAGAACCTATCTATCTTTGTCTTAAGACACTCAATGATTTGGCCTCCACAGCCTTCTGCGGCAAAGAGTTCCACAGATTCACCAGCCTCTGGCTGAAGAAATTCCTCCTCATCTGTTTTAAAGGATCATCCCTTTAGTCTGAGATGGTGTCCTCTGGTTCTAGTTTTTCCCACAAGTGGAAACTTCCTCTCCCCGTCCACTCTATCCAGGCCTCGCAGTATCCTGTAAGTTTCAATAAGATCCCCCCTCATCCTTCTAAACTCAGCGAGTACAGACCCAGAGTCCTCAACCGTTCCTCATACGACAAGCTCTTCATTCCAGGGATCATTCTTGTGAACCTCCTCTTGACCCTTTCCAAGGCCCAGCACATCCTTCCTTAGATACGGGGCCCCAAACTGCTCACAATACTCCAAATGGGGTCTGACCAGAGCCTTATACAGCCTCAGAAGTACATCCCTGCTCTTGTATTCGAGCCCTCTCGACCTGAATGCTAACATTGCATTTGCCTTCCTAACTGCCGACCGAACCTGCTCGTTAACCTTAAGAGAATCGTGAACCAGGTCTCCCAAGTTTGTTCTTCAGATTTAGTTTTTTAAAATAATTTAAGGTACCCAATTCATTTTTTTTTCCAATGAAGGGGCAATTTAGCGTGGCCAATCCACCCACCCTGCACATCTTTGGGTTGTGGGGGTGAAACCCATGCAGACACTGGGAGAATGTGCAAACTCCACACGGACAGTGATCCAGAGCCGGGATCGAACCTGGGACCTCGGAGCTGTGAGGCAGCAGCGCTAACCCACTGCGCCACGGTGCTGTCCCTGTTCATCAGGTTTCTGAACCCTTTCGCATTCAGAAAATAGTCTATGCCTTTCCCCCTCCGATCAAAGAGCATCACCTCACACTTTTCCACATTGTATTCCATCTATTCTAGCCTGCCCAGGTCCTTCTGCAGCCCCCTTGCTTTCTCAATGCCACCTGTCCCACTGTACATCTTTGTATCAATCTGCAAACTTAGCGACAGTGCCCTCAGTTCCTTCTTCCAGGTCGATACTAATTATAAATCTCTCTATCGCCTCCTTAAAGTTGTTCAGTGTAGAGAATTCCACAGATTCACCGAGTGAAGTAACTCTTTCTCATTTCTTAAGTCTGCCACCCCAAAACCGTGTCGCCTTGTCCGAGAATATCCAACAAGGGGAAATCTCGGCTCTGCGTCGACCCTGTCAATTCCCTTTCGCACCGCACGCACCTCAATTCGATCGCCTCTCATTGTTATAAACTCCAGAGAGTACAGACCTAAACGGCTCAATCTCTCTCCGTCAGACAAGTCCTTCATCTCCGGAATCGATCTCGCGAGCCTCCGCTGATCCTCCTCGAACGCACTTACAGCCTTCCCCCGGTAAGGGGACCAAAACTGCGCGCGGGTTGGTTCGCAAATCTGGAAGACGGAGCTCCTTGGGAGCACGGAGGGGGAGGGAGGGGGAGCTGAGATTCAACTCACAACTCATTGCTCCGGGGTGGAGGGATGGGAGGAAACAGCTGGAGGCGTCCTGGGCCAGGGGATTAAAGAGGGAGCCCAGAAGCCGTTTTGACCACGCGGGTGAGCGAGGACTCCGGCGCGGAGCGGGGGGGGCATCTTTGGGGAGACGGCGGGGTACTGGTAATGTCGCCGGGCCGGTAATCCAGGGGCCCTAGCGGGGTCAAAGGTTCGAATCTCCCCCCCTCAATCGTTTAATAAAATCTGGAATCGAATAGCGAGTCTGGGAAACGGCGAGGCTGAAACGGGAAACGGCAACCGTCAGGAAATAGCCGACAGAGATGCTCCGTTCGAGGGGTAATTAGGGACGGCCAATCAATGCTCGCCCCCTCGCCCAGGGTGGCCCCACATCTGTGTATGAATAAATAAGAAAAGGTTCAGGGACGCAGGCAGTCCCACTGCGTTCCCGCAATCGAGATCCTGGCCTCTCACACACCACGCACCCCCTCCCCCCGCCCGGATTTTAACCACTCCCGCAGACCGGGCTCCGTAAGTCCCTCCCGCAATCTCCCTCACGCGGAACGTACCCATGGTAATGACCAGATTGCGATCTCCTTCGTCCTTCTCGTCCTCGCTGGGGGTCCCCCCCGGCGGTCCTGGCGTAGGCGAAGTGCTGGTACCCTGCCTGCCCCCCCTGTGGGGCATCTCGGGCCTTAGGGAATGGCAGGGCGCTGCGCTGGGCCCCTCGGATGCTCCGGACCCCGAGGTACTGGAAACTGCAGGAGGTGCTTCCAACGTCGCCCGAGCAGCTGATGGCTCCCCTGGAAGAACAGAACAGAACTGGTTAAGGGCAGCGCGGTGGCACAGTGGTTAGCATTGCTGCCTACGGCGCTGAGGACCCGGGTTCGATCCCGGCCCCGGGTCACTGTCCGTGTGGAACATAGAACATAGAACAGTACAGCACAGAACAGGCCATTCGGCCCTCGATGTTGTGCCGAGCAATGATCACCCTACTCAAACCCACGTATCCACCCTATACCCGTAACCCAACAACCCCCCCTTAACCTTACTTTTTAGGACACTATACGGGCAGCACGGTAGCATGGTGGTTAGCGTCAATGCTTCACAGCTCCAGGGTCCCAGGTTCAGTTCCCGGCTGGGTCACTGTCTGTGCGGAGTCTACATGTCCTCCGTGTGTGTGCGTGGGTTTCCTCCGGGTGCTCCGGTTTCCTCCCACAGTCCAAAGATGTGCGGGTTAGGTGGATTGGCCATGCTAAATTGCACATTCTCCCCATGTTTGCGTGGGTTTTACCCCCACAACCCAAAGATGTGCAGGGTAGGTGGATTGGCCACGCTAAATTGCCCCTCAATTGGAAAAAATAATTGGGTACTCTAAATTTATATTTAAAAAAAGAACACAATTGGTTAAATTCCTTCCCAATATCCGTACATCTGCATCGAACACGGTTACAGGAAAATAACAATATCTCTCAAAATAATCTCCAGGCGTAGGGATTAATCTGAAGGAATCATCTGGACCTAAGTAGCATTAGGCATTAGGAACAGAATTAGGCCCATCGAATCTGCTCCGCCATTCAATCATGGCTGATATTTTCTCATCCCCATTCTCCTGCCTTCTCCCCATAACCCCTGATTAATCCAGAACCTATCTATCTCTGTCGTAAAGACACTCAGTGATTTGGCCTCCACAGCCTTCTGCGGCAAAGAGTTCCACAGATTCACCACCCTCTGGCTGAAGAAATTCCTCCTCATCTCTGTTTTAAAGGATCGTGCCTTTAGTCTGAGATTGCGTCCTCTGCTTCTAGTTTTTCCTACAAGTGGAAACATCCTCTCCACGTCCACTGTACCTTACCCAAACGCAACTCGGCACAGGTAGGCCAGTGAGTAAGCGATGGAGCCTATTTGCCTTGGGAGGCATCGCAGCACACCCCGATCTCATTCTGGCCCACAATCTGAACTGTTCCAGTGGATGTCAGAGATAACCCTGAGACCTCAGAGATACTTGGACTGCTGGCAGAGAGCAATCAATATTGAGGGATTGCTGCACTGTCAGAGGGGCAGTACTGAGGGAGTGCCGTACTGTCAGAGGGTCAGTACTGAGGCAGAGCCGTACTGTAAGAGGGTCGGTACTGAGGGAGTGCCGCACTGTCAGAGGGTCAGTACTGAGGGAGTGCTGCACTGTCAGAGGGTCAGTACTGAGGGAGTGCCGCACTGTCAGAGGGTCAGTACTGAGGGAGTGCCGCACTGTAACTAAGCGTCAGTACTGAGGGAGTGCCGTACTGTCAGAGGGTCAGTACTGAGGGAGTGCCGCACTGTCAGAGGGTCAGTACTGAGGGAGTGCCGCACTGTCAGAGGGTCAGTACTGAGGGAGCGCTGCACTGTCAGAGGGTCAGTACTGAGGGAGTGCTGCACTGTCAGAGGGTCAGTACTGAGGGAATGCTGCACTGTCAGAGGGTCAGTACTGAGGGAGTGCGGCACTGTCAGAGGATCAGTACTGAGGGAATGCCGCACTGTGGGAGGGTCAGTACTGAGGGAGTGCCGCACTGTCAGAGGGTCAGTACTGAGGGAGTGCCGCACTGTGGGAGGGTCAGTACTGAGGGAGTGCCGCACTGTCAGAGGGGCAGTACTGAGGGAGTGCTGCACTGTCAGAGGGTCAGTACTGAGGGAGTGCCGCACTGTGGGAGGGTCAGTACTGAGGGAGTGCCGCACTGTCAGAGGGTCAGTACTGAGGGAGCGCCGCACTGTGGGAGGGTCAGTCCTGAGGGAGTGCTGCACTGTCAGAGGGTCAGTACTGAGGGAGCGCCGCACTGTGGGAGGGTCAGTACTGAGGGAGTGCCGCACTGTCAGAGGGTCAGTACTGAGGGATTGCACTGTGGGAGGGTCAGTACTGAGGGAGTGCCGCACTGTCAGAGGGTCAGTACTGAGGGAGCGCCGCACTGTGGGAGGGTCAGTACTGAGGGAGTGCCGCACTGTCAGAGGGTCAGTACTGAGGGAGTGCTGCACTGTCAGAGGGTCAGTACTGAGGGAGTGCTGCACTGTCAGAGGGTCAGTACTGACGGAGTGCCGCACTGTCAGAGGGTCAGTACTGAGGGAGTGCCGCACTGTGGGAGTGTCAGTACTGAGGGAGCTCCGCACTGTCAGAGGGTC
Organism: Scyliorhinus canicula; assembly: GCF_902713615.1. NCBI lineage: Eukaryota > Metazoa > Chordata > Chondrichthyes > Carcharhiniformes > Scyliorhinidae > Scyliorhinus > Scyliorhinus canicula. Next base: position 14,154,169 of record NC_052175.1, on the reverse strand, counting down.
AGTACTGAGGGAGTGCCGCACTGTCAGAGGGTCAGTACTGAGGGAGCGCCGCACTGTCAGAGGGTCAGTACTGAGGGAGTGCCGCACTGTCAGAGGGTCAGTACTGAGGGAGTGCCGCACTGTCAGAGGGTCAGTACTGAGGGAGTGCCGCACTGTCAGAGGGTCAGTACTGAGGGAGGGCTGCACTGTCAGAGGGTCAGTACTGAGGGAGTGCCGCACTGTCAGAGGGTCAGTACTGAGGGAGCGCCGCTCTGTCAGAGGGTCAGTACTGAGGGAGTGCCGCACTGTCAGAGGGTCAGTACTGAGGGAGTGCCGCACTGTCAGAGGGTCAGTACTGAGGGAGTGCTGCACTGTGGGAGGGTCAGTACTGAGGGAGCGCCGCACTGTGGGAGGGTCAGTACTGAGGGAGCGCCGCACTGTGGGAGGGTCAGTACTGAGGGAGTGCTGCACTGTCAGAGGGTCAGTACTGAGGGAGAGCCGCACTGTCCTCGGAACCTCAAAAGCTAAAACATTAACTGTGATTTTCTCCACAAACATGTGATAATGCAAGAAGTTTTTATATAGATTGTATATCATATATAAATCTGTATACAGTAATGTTATTAAACATCAAGATTACAGTATACAAAAATATGTGTTACAATAATCTTGTTTAAAAATTGTGGTTTAACAGACAGGCAGGCAGTGTGTCTGCAAAAGATGCAATTAAAGTGTTGTAAATGTTTGATTATCATTCATTCCAACCATGCACTTGTTTACAAAGAGATGCCTCGTGGAACTTGGTTATCATTGCCGGAGGCTCCATGGAAGGCAGATCATTTGAGGCAGGTGAGCAGGTCAGGGATTCTGAGTGGGGTAATGATGACGCAATTAATGGGAGGAGCCAGGTTTGTCTGTAGTTTTAGCAGTTTGGCAGTCTGCTCGGAGTCAAGCCGCACGGCTGCTCTGCCAAGTCAGGTTGGAGCGGTCGTCCGACTCAGACAGAAGGATCTTTCTCTGACTCCCAGCACTCTGTCTTTGCAAACTTAATTTATCGCTAAATGGCTTTCGGCCTGTAATGGGCTTTGCTCAACTGGAGATAGAAATGATATAAAAGTGGGTTAGCCCTGCTGCCTCACGGCGCCGTGGTCCCAGGTTCGATCCTGGCTCTGGGTCACTGTCCGTGTGGGGTTTGCACATTCTCCCCGTGTTTGTGTGGGTTTCGCCCCCCACATCCCAAAGATGTGCAGACTACACGGCCACGCTAAAATTGCCCCTTCATTGCAAAAAATTAATTGGGTATTCTAAATTTAAAAAACAGAAAAAAAAAATGATATAAAAGAGGGTTGCCCTTTCAAGAATTCATTAACTGTTCATGGAAACGCTCTTCCTTGTGAGGTTAATGTGGTCAGTCCTGTGTGAATAATGAGGGTTGTTGGAATATCAACGGGCTCTTTTTCTCACTGGGATCACTGGGATCCTTCTTCACAGTTATGCAAATAGAAAAATCGTTGGGGTTTCGTCCGGTTTCGTGATATAAATTGGGGTCCGGCCCGGTACCGTCACAAAACCGTCTGAGATGCGGAGCATTTCTCGCGCGATCTTTATCGCAATTGCATTAGCAGCGGCCGCAGACTTTTGCCCGGGTTTGACTGTCCGCTTTCTCAAAGCTGGACGTGGGAGATTGCTGAGAAGAGCTGATCTTTGTCCCACATTAAAGAACAAAGAAAAGTACAGCACAGGAACAGGCTCTTCGGCCCCCCAAGCCTGCGCCGACCATTCTGCCCGTCTGAACTAAAATCTTCTAACACTTCCTGGTTCCGTATCCCTCTATTCCCATCCTATTCATGTATGTCAAGATGCCCCTTAAACGTCACTATCGTCCCTGCTTCCACCCCCTCCTCCGGCAGCGAGTTCCAGGCACCCACTGCCCTGTGTGGGAAAACTTGCCTCGCACATCCCCTCTAAACCTTGCCCCTCGCACCTTAAACCTATGTCCCCTAGTAATCGACCCCTCTACCCTGGGGAAAAGCCTCTGACGATCCACTCTGTCTATGCCCCTCATAATGTTGTAGACCTCTATCAGGTTGCCCCTCAATCTCCTGAGTTTGAGTGAGAACAAACCGAGTATATTCAACCTCTCCTCACAGCTAATGCCCTCCATACCAGGAAACATCCTGGTAAATCTCTTCTGCACCCTCTCTAAAGCCTCCACATCCTTCTGGTAGTGTGGCGACCAGAATTGAACACTGTACTCCAAGTGTGGCCTAACTATGGTTCTACACAGCTGCAACATGACTTGCCAATTCTTATACTCAATGCACCGGCCAATGAAGGCAAGCATGCTGTCTGCCTTCTTGACTACCTTCTCCACCTGTGTTGCCCCTTTCAGTGACCTGCGATCCTGTACACCTAGATCTCTCTGACTGTCAATACTATTTTTTTTAAATAAATTTAGAGTACCAAATTCATATTTTTCCAATTAAGGGGCAATTTAGCGTTGCCAATGCACCTAGCCTGCACATAGAACATAGAACAGTACAGCACAGAACAGGCCCTTCGGCCCTCAATGTTGTGCCGAGCCATGATCACCCTACTCAAACCCACGTATCCACCCTATAACCATAACCCAACAACCCCCCCCCCTTAACCTTACTTTTATTAGGACACTACGGGCAATTTAGCATGGCCAATCCACCTAACCCGCACATCTTTGGACTGTGGGAGGAAACCGGAGCACCTGGAGGAAACCCACGCACACAGGGGGAGGACGTGCAGACTCCACACAGACAGTGACCCAGCCGGGAATCGAACCTGGGAACCTGGAGCTGTGAAGCATTTATGCTAACCACCATGCTACCCTGCTCCCCCGAACATCTTTGGGTTGTGGGGGCGAAACCCACGCAGACACGGGGAGAATGTGCAAACTCCACACGGACAGTGACCCAGAGCCAGGATCGTACCTGAAACGTCGACGCCGTGAGGCAGCAGTGATAACCACTGCGCCACCGTGCTGCCGACAGTCAATACACTTGAGGGTCCTACCATTCACTATATATTGCCACCTGTATTAGACCTAAACGCATCACGACAAATAGGTACCCAATTGGTTGTACATCATTTAGGGAGTTGCTGAAGTGGTGATAGGCGCTAGAGAAATGCAAACCGTCTTTGGATAACGACACAGCTCCCTCACCTGCTAAGTGGTTGCTTCCGCCGTCGTCCTGTGCTCCCACAGCAGCCGTCGCCAGCTTGGGGCTTTTAGCATCGTTGCCGTCCGTCGTGTGGTCCGACGGGATCGCTCCCGTCACCACCCCGCTGCCCCGCGATTTCGGAGCTCCCTGTTCCTCGGCCACCGGGCTGGCCCGGAGCCCGGGCTCGGTTTCGGAGGCCGGCGGTTCCGGACGTGCATCCTGCCGGGCGCCAGCTTCCCGGCTGCACAACGCTGGCGGTGGAGGCGAGGAGGTCTGGACGGCAGCTTTCCTCCAGTCTCCCTTCCCGCGGTGCCCGCCCCGGCCCGGAGCCTCCTCCGTCCGGGCGCTTTTGGACGTCTGCGAGGAACCTGCTGACGAGGGAGCCTTCCTCTTCTGAACAGGCAGCATCGTTCCATCCGCTACTCTGTCAACACAAATCACATTCCGGGGTGAGATTTGGCGAGGGAGGTGAGAGAATAGCCCTCATCCGGAGCAAATACATATTTCAACAGAACCGGAACGAGCATAAAACACAGCGTCAGAGGGTCAGTACTGAGGGAGTGCCGCACTGTCAAAGGGTCAGTACTGAGGGAGTGCCGCACTGTCAGAGGGTTAGTACTGAGGGAGTGCTGCACTGTCAGAGGGTCAGTACTGAGGGAGTGCCGCACTGTCAAAGGGTCAGTACTGAGGGAGCGCCGCACTGTCAGAGGGTCAGTACTGAGGGAGTGCCGCACTGTCAAAGGGTCAGTACTGAGGGAGTGCCGCACTGTCAGAGGGTCAGTACTGAGGGAGTGCCGCACTGTCAGAGGGTCAGTACTGAGGGAGTGCCGCACTGTCAGAGGATCAGTACTGAGGGAGTGCCGCGCTGTCAGAGGGTCAGTACTGAGGGAGCGCCGCACTGTCAGAGGGTCAGTACTGAGGGAGTGCCGCACTGTGGGAGGGTCAGTACTGAGGGAGCGCTGCACTGTCAGAGGGTCAGTACTGAGGGAGTGCTGCACTGTGGGAGGGTCAGTACTGAGGGAGTGCCGCACTGTGGGAGGGTCAGTACTGAGGGAGTGCCGCACTGTCAGAGGGTCAGTACTGAGGGAGCGCCGCACTGTCAGAGGGTCAGTACTGAGGGAGCGCCGCACTGTCAGAGGGTCAGTACTGAGGGAGCGCCGCACTGTCAGAGGGTCAGTACTGAGGGAGCGCCGCACTGTCAGAGGGTCAGTACTGAGGGAATGCCGCACTGTCAGAGGGTCAGTACTGAGGGAGCGCCGCACTGTCAGAGGGTCAGTACTGAGGGAGCGCCGCACTGTCAGAGGGTCAGTACTGAGGGAGCGCCGCACTGTGGGAGGGTCAGTACTGAGGGAGTGCTGCACTGTCAGAGGGTCAGTACTGAGGGAGTGGCGCACTGTCAGAGGGTCAGTACTGAGGGAGCGCCGCACTGTGGGAGGGTCAGTGCTGAGGGAGAGCCGCACTGTCAGAGGGTCAGTACTGAGGGAGTGGCGCACTGTCAGAGGGTCAGTACTGAGGGAGCGCCGCACTGTCAGAGGGTCAGTACTGAGGGAGTGCTGCACTGTCAGAGGGTCAGTACTGAGGGAGTGGCGCACTGTCAGAGGGTCAGTACTGAGGGAGCGCCGCACTGTGGGAGGGTCAGTACTGAGGGAGTGCTGCACTGTCAGAGGGTCAGTACTGAGGGAGTGGCGCACTGTCAGAGGGTCAGTACTGAGGGAGCGCCGCACTGTGGGAGGGTCAGTACTGAGAGAGTGCCGCACTGTCAGAGGGTCAGTACTGAGGGAGTGGCGCACTGTCAGAGGGTCAGTACTGAGGGAGTGCCGCACTGTCAGAGGGTCAGTACTGAGGGAGTGCCGCACTGTGGGAGGGTCAGTACTGAGGGAGCGCCGCACTGTCAGAGGGTCAGTACTGAGGGAGTGCCGCACTGTCAGAGGGTCAGTACTGAGGGAGCGCCGCACTGTGGGAGGGTCAGTACTGAGGGAGTGCCGCACTGTCAGGGGGTCAGTACTGAGGGAGCGCCGCACTGTGGGAGGGTCAGTACTGAGGGAGTGCCGCACTGTGGGAGGGTCAGTACTGAGGGAGTGCCGCACTGTGGGAGGGTCAGTACTGAGGGAGTGCCGCACTGTCAGAGGGTCAGTACTGAGGGAATGCCGCACTGTGGGAGGGTCAGTACTGAGGGAGTGCCGCACTGTCAGAGGGTCAGTACTGAGGGAGCACCGCACTGTCAGAGGGTCAGTACTGAGGGAGTGCCGCACTGTCAGAGGGTCAGTACTGAGGGAGTGCCGCACTGTCAGAGGGTCAGTACTGAGGGAGCGCTGCACTGTCAGAGGGTCAGTACTGAGGGAGTGTCGCACTGTCAGAGGGTCAGTACTGAGGGAGTGTCGCACTGTCAGAGGGTCAGTACTGAGGGAGTGCCGCACTGTGGGAGGGTCAGTACTGAGGGAGTGCCGCACTGTGGGAGGGTCAGTACTGAGGGAGTGCCGCACTGTCAGAGGGTCAGTACTGAGGGAGTGCCGCACTGTCAGAGGGTCAGTACTGAGGGAGTGCCGCACTGTCAGAGGGTCAGTACTGAGGGAGCGCCGCACTGTCAGAGGGTCAGTACTGAGGGAGTGCCACACTGTCAGAGGGCCAGTACTGAGGGAGTGCCGCACTGTCAGAGGGTCAGTACTGAGGGAGTGCCGCACTGTCAGAGGGTCAGTACTGAGGGAGCGCCGCACTGTCAGAGGGTCAGTACTGAGGGAGTGCCGCACTGTCAGAGGGTCAGTACTGAGGGAGTGCCGCACTGTGGGAGGGTCAGTACTGAGGGAGCGCAGCACTGTCAGAGGGTCAGTACTGAGGGAGCGCCGCACTGTCAGAGGGTCAGTACTGAGGGAGTGCCGCACTGTCAGAGGGTCAGTACTGAGGGAGTGCCGCACTGTCAGAGGGTCAGTACTGAGGGAGCTCCGCACTGTCAGAGGGTCAGTACTGAGGGAGTGCTGCACTGTGGGAGGGTCAGTACTGAGGGAGCGCAGCACTGTCAGAGGGTCAGTACTGAGGGAGTGCCGCACTGTCAGAGGGTCAGTACTGAGGGAGCGCCGCACTGTGGGAGGGTCAGTACTGAGAGAGTGCCGCACTGTCAGAGGGTCAGTACTGAGGGAGTGGCGCACTGTCAGAGGGTCAGTACTGAGGGAGTGCCGCACTGTCAGAGGGTCAGTACTGAGGGAGTGCCGCACTGTGGGAGGGTCAGTACTGAGGGAGCGCCGCACTGTCAGAGGGTCAGTACTGAGGGAGTGCCGCACTGTCAGAGGGTCAGTACTGAGGGAGCGCCGCACTGTGGGAGGGTCAGTACTGAGGGAGTGCCGCACTGTCAGGGGGTCAGTACTGAGGGAGCGCCGCACTGTGGGAGGGTCAGTACTGAGGGAGTGCCGCACTGTGGGAGGGTCAGTACTGAGGGAGTGCCGCACTGTGGGAGGGTCAGTACTGAGGGAGTGCCGCACTGTCAGAGGGTCAGTACTGAGGGAATGCCGCACTGTGGGAGGGTCAGTACTGAGGGAGTGCCGCACTGTCAGAGGGTCAGTACTGAGGGAGCACCGCACTGTCAGAGGGTCAGTACTGAGGGAGTGCCGCACTGTCAGAGGGTCAGTACTGAGGGAGTGCCGCACTGTCAGAGGGTCAGTACTGAGGGAGCGCTGCACTGTCAGAGGGTCAGTACTGAGGGAGTGTCGCACTGTCAGAGGGTCAGTACTGAGGGAGTGTCGCACTGTCAGAGGGTCAGTACTGAGGGAGTGCCGCACTGTGGGAGGGTCAGTACTGAGGGAGTGCCGCACTGTGGGAGGGTCAGTACTGAGGGAGTGCCGCACTGTCAGAGGGTCAGTACTGAGGGAGTGCCGCACTGTCAGAGGGTCAGTACTGAGGGAGTGCCGCACTGTCAGAGGGTCAGTACTGAGGGAGCGCCGCACTGTCAGAGGGTCAGTACTGAGGGAGTGCCACACTGTCAGAGGGCCAGTACTGAGGGAGTGCCGCACTGTCAGAGGGTCAGTACTGAGGGAGTGCCGCACTGTCAGAGGGTCAGTACTGAGGGAGCGCCGCACTGTCAGAGGGTCAGTACTGAGGGAGTGCCGCACTGTCAGAGGGTCAGTACTGAGGGAGTGCCGCACTGTGGGAGGGTCAGTACTGAGGGAGCGCAGCACTGTCAGAGGGTCAGTACTGAGGGAGCGCCGCACTGTCAGAGGGTCAGTACTGAGGGAGTGCCGCACTGTCAGAGGGTCAGTACTGAGGGAGTGCCGCACTGTCAGAGGGTCAGTACTGAGGGAGCTCCGCACTGTCAGAGGGTCAGTACTGAGGGAGCGCAGCACTGTGGGAGGGTCAGTACTGAGGGAGCGCAGCACTGTCAGAGGGTCAGTACTGAGGGAGTGCCGCACTGTCAGAGGGTCAGTACTGAGGGAGCGCCGCACTGTCAGAGGGTCAGTACTGAGGGAGTGCTGCACTGTGGGAGGGTCAGTACTGAGGGAGCGCAGCACTGTCAGAGGGTCAGTACTGAGGGAGTGCCGCACTGTCAGAGGGTCAGTACTGAGGGAGCGCCGCACTGTCAGAGGGTCAGTACTGAGGGAGTGCCGCACTGTCAGAGGGTCAGTACAGAGGGAGTGCCGCACTGTCAGAGGGTCAGTACTGAGGGAGTGCCGCACTGTCAGAGGGTCAGTACTGAGGGAGTGCCGCACTGTCAGAGGGTCAGTACTGAGGGAGTGCCGCACTGTCAGAGGGTCAGTACTGAGGGAGCTCCGCACTGTCAGAGGGTCAGTACTGAGGGAGCGCCGCACTGTCAGAGGGTCAGTACTGAGGGAGTGCTGCACTGTGGGAGGGTCAGTACTGAGGGAGCGCTGCACTGTCAGAGGGTCAGTACTCAGGGAGTGCCGCACTGTGGGAGGGTCAGTACTGAGGGAGTGCTGCACTGTGGGAGGGTCAGTACTGAGGGAGCGCTGCACTGTCAGAGGGTCAGTACTGAGGGAGCGCCGCACTGTCAGAGGGTCAGTACTGAGGGAGCGCCGCACTGTCTTCACCTCTGTCGGGTCTCCCGCCCGTTTCCGCAGCAACCAGGCCTCCGGGTCCGTCACATTCAGCGGGTCCGCCTGCCATTTCCGGTTCCGGCACTTCCGGTTCCTGCCCCGATTCACTTCCCCCGGACCGCCAACCTCGCAACAAAGGTTCCGCATCCCGGCTCCCTCAGTACTGACCCTCTGACAGTGCGGCACTCCCTCAGTACTGACCCTCTGACAGTGCGGCACTCCCTCAGTACTGACCCTCCCATAGTGCGGCGCTCCCTCAGTACTGACCCTCTGACAGTGCGGCGCTCCCTCAGTACTGACCCTCTGACAGTGCGGCACTCCCTCAGTACTGACCCTCTGACAGTGCGGCGCTCCCTCAGTACTGACCCTCTGACAGTGCGGCATTCCCTCAGTACTGACCCTCCCACAGTGCGGCACTCCCTCAGTACTGACCCTCTGACAGTGCGGCACTCCCTCAGTACTGACCCTCTGACAGTGCAGTATTCCCTCAGTACTGACCCTCTGACAGTGCGGCACTCCCTCAGTACTGACCCTCTGACAGTGCGGCGCTCCCTCAGTACTGACCCTCTGACAGTGCGGCACTCCCTCAGTACTGACTCTCTGACAGTGCGGGGCTCCCTCAGTACTGACCCTCTGACAGTGCGGCACTCCCTCAGTACTGACCCTCTGACAGTGCGGCGCTCCCTCAGTACTGACCCTCTGACAGTGCGGCACTCCCTCAGTACTGACCCTCTGACAGTGCAGCACTCCCTCAGTACTGACCCTCTGACAGTGCGGCACTCCCTCAGTACTGACCCTCTGACAGTGCGGAGCTCCCTCAGTACTGACCCTCTGACAGTGCGGCGCTCCCTCAGTACTGACCCTCTGACAGTGCGGCACTCCCTCAGTACTGACCCTCTGACAGTGCGGCACTCCCTCAGTACTGACCCTCTGACAGTGCAGCACTCCCTCAGTACTGACCCTCTGACAGTGCGGCGCTCCCTCAGTACTGACCCTCCCACAGTGCAGCACTCCCTCAGTACTGACCCTCTGACAGTGCGGCACTCCCTCAGTACTGACCCTCTGACAGTGCGGCGCTCCCTCAGTACTGACCCTCTGACAGTGCGGCGCTCCCTCAGTACTGACCCTCTGACAGTGCGGCGCTCCCTCAGTACTGACCCTCCCACAGTGCAGCACTCCCTCAGTACCGATCCTCCCACAGTGCGGCACTCCCTCAGTACTGACCCTCTGACAGTGCGGCGCTCCCTCAGTACTGACCCTCCCACAGTGCAGCACTCCCTCAGTACTGACCCTCCCACAGTGCGGCGCTCCCTCAGTACTGACCCTCTGACAGTGCGGCGCTCCCTCAGTACCGATCCTCCCACAGTGCGGCACTCCCTCAGTACTGACCCTCTGACAGTGCGGCACTCCCTCAGTACCGATCCTCCCACAGTGCGGCACTCCCTCAGTACTGACCCTCTGACAGTGCGGCGCTCCCTCAGTACTGACCCTCTGACAGTGCGGCACTCCCTCAGTACTGACCCTCTGACAGTGCGGCGCTCCCTCAGTACTGACCCTCTGACAGTGCGGCACTCCCTCAGTACTGACCCTCTGACAGTGCGGCACTCCCTCAGTACTGACCCTCTGACAGTGCGGCGCTCCCTCAGTACTGACCCTCCCACAGTGCGGCGCTCCCTCAGTACTGACCCTCTGACAGTGCAGCACTCCCTCAGTACTGACCCTCTGACAGTGCGGCGCTCCCTCAGTACTGACCCTCCCACAGTGCGGCGCTCCCTCAGTACTGACCCTCTGACAGTGCAGCACTCCCTCAGTACTGACCCTCTGACAGTGCGGCACTCCCTCAGTACTGACCCTCCCACAGTGCGGCGCTCCCTCAGTACTGACCCTCTGACAGTGCGGCACTCCCTCAGTGCTGACCCTCTGACAGTGCGGCGCTCCCTCAGTACTGACCCTCTGACAGTGCGGCACTCCCTCAGTACTGACCCTCTGACAGTGCGGCACTCCCTCAGTACTGACCCTCTGACAGTGCGGCACTCCCTCAGTACTGACCCTCTGACAGTGCAGCACTCCCTCAGTACTGACCCTCTGACAGTGCGGCACTCCCTCAGTACTGACCCTCTGACAGTGCAGCACTCCCTCAGTACTGACCCTCTGACAGTGCGGCACTCCCTCAGTACTGACCCTCCCACAGTGCGGCGCTCCCTCAGTACTGACCCTCTGACAGTGCGGCACTCCCTCAGTACTGACCCTCTGACAGTGCGGCACTCCCTCAGTACTGACCCTCTGACAGTGCGGCACTCCCTCAGTACTGACCCTCTGACAGTGCGGCACTCCCTCAGTACTGACCCTCTGACAGTGCGGAGCTCCCTCAGTACTGACCCTCTGACAGTGCAGCACTCCCTCAGTACTGACCCTCTGACAGTGCGGCGCTCCCTCAGTACTGACCCTCTGACAGTGCGGCACTCCCTCAGTACTGACCCTCTGACAGTGCAGCACTCCCTCAGTACTGACCCTCTGACAGTGCGGCGCTCCCTCAGTACTGACCCTCTGACAGTGCGGCGCTCCCTCAGTACTGACCCTCTGACAGTGCGGCGCTCCCTCAGTACTGACCCTCTGACAGTGCGGCCCTCCCTCAGTACTGACCCTCTGACAGTGCAGCACTCCCTCAGTACTGACCCTCTGACAGTGCGGCGCTCCCTCAGTACTGACCCTCTGACAGTGCGGCGTTCCCTCAGTACTGATCCTCTGACAGTGCGGCGCTCCCTCAGTACTGACCCTCTGACAGTGCGGAATTCCCTCAGTACTGACCCTCTGACAGTGCGGCACTCCCTCAGTACTGACCCTCTGACAGTGCAGCACTCCCTCAGTACTGACCCTCTGACAGTGCGGCACTCCCTCAGTACTGACCCTCTGACAGTGCAGCACTCCCTCAGTACTGACCCTCTGACAGTGCGGCACTCCCTCAGTACTGACCCTCCCACAGTGCGGCGCTCCCTCAGTACTGACCCTCTGACAGTGCAACACTCCCTCAGTACTGACCCTCCCACAGTGCGGCGCTCCCTCAGTACTGACCCTCTGACAGTGCGGCTCTCCCTCAGTACTGACCCTCTGACAGTGCGGCACTCCCTCAGTACTGACCCTCTGACAGTGCAGCACTCCCTCAGTACTGACCCTCCCACAGTGCGGCACTCCCTCAGTACTGACCCTCTGACAGTGCGGCTCTCCCTCAGTACTGACCCTCTGACAGTGCGGCACTCCCTCAGTACTGACCCTCTGACAGTGCGGCACTCCCTCAGTACTGACCCTCCCACAGTGCGGCACTCCCTCAGTACTGACCCTCTGACAGTGCGGCGCTCCCTCAGTACTGACCCTCCCACAGTGCGGCACTCCCTCAGTACTGACCCTCTGACAGTGCAGCACTCCCTCAGTACTGACCCTCCCACAGTGCGGCACTCCCTCAGTACTGACCCTCTGACAGTGCGGCACTCCCTCAGTACTGACCCTCCCACAGTGCGGCACTCCCTCAGTACTGACCCTCTGACAGTGCGGCGCTCCCTCAGTACAGACCCTCCCACAGTGCGGCACTCCCTCAGTACTGACCCTCTGACAGTGCAGCACTCCCTCAGTACTGACCCTCCCACAGTGCGGCACTCCCTCAGTACTGACCCTCTGACAGTGCGGCGCTCCCTCAGTACTGACCCTCTGACAGTGCGGCGCTCCCTCAGTACTGACCCTCTGACAGTGCGGAGCTCCCTCAGTACTGACCCTCTGACAGTGCAGCACTCCCTCAGTACTGACCCTCTGACAGTGCGGCACTCCCTCAGTACTGACCCTCCCACAGTGCGGCGCTCCCTCAGTACTGACCCTCTGACAGTGTGGCACTCCCTCAGCACTGACCCCCCCCCACAGTGCGGCACTCCCTCAGTACTGACCCTCCCACAGTGCGGCGCTCCCTCAGTACTGACCCTCTGACAGTGTGGCACTCCCTCAGCACTGACCCCCCCCCACAGTGCGGCGCTCCCTCAGTACTGACCCTCTGACAGTGCAGCACTCCCTCAGTACTGACCCTCTGACAGTGCAGCACTCCCTCAGTACTGACCCTCTGACAGTGCAGCACTCCCTCAGTACTGACCCTCTGACAGTGCGGCACTCCCTCAGTACTGACCCTCTGACAGTGCAGCACTCCCTCAGTACTGACCCTCTGACAGTGCGGCACTCCCTTAGTACTGACCCTCCCACAGTGCGGCGCTCCCTCAGTACTGACCCTCTGACAGTGCGGCACTCCCTCAGTACTGACCCTCTGACAGTGCGGCACTCCCTCAGTACTGACCCTCTGACAGTGCGGCACTCCCTCAGTACTGACCCTCCCACAGTGCGGCACTCCCTCAGTACTGACCCTCCCACAGTGCGGCGCTCCCTCAGCACTGACCCTCTGACAGTGCGGCACTCCCTTAGTACTGACCCTCCCACAGTGCGGTGCTCCCTCAGTACTGACCCTCTGACAGTGCAGCACTCCCTCAGTACTGACCCTCCCACAGTGCAGCACTCCCTCAGTACTGACCCTCTGACAGTGCAGCACTCCCTCAGTACTGACCCTCTGACAGTGCGGCGCTCCCTCAGTACTGACCCTCTGACAGTGCGGCACTCCCTCAGTACTGCCCCTCTGACAGTGCGGCACTCCCTCAGTACTGACCCTCCCACAGTGCGGCACTCCCTCAGTACTGACCCTCTGACAGTGCGGCACTCCCTCAGTACTGACCCTCTGACAGTGCAGCACTCCCTCAGTACTGACCCTCTGACAGTGCGGCACTCCCTCAGTACTGACCCTCTGACAGTGCGGCGCTCCCTCAGTACTGACCCTCTGACAGTGCGGCACTCCCTCAGTACTGACCCTCTGACAGTGCGGCACTCCCTCAGTACTGACCCTCTGACAGTGCGGCGCTCCCTCAGTACTGACCCTCTGACAGTGCGGCACTCCCTCAGTACTGACCCTCTGACAGTGCGGCACTCCCTCAGTACTGACCCTCTGACAGTGCGGCACTCCCTCAGTACTGACCCTCTGACAGTGCAGCACTCCCTCAGTGCTGACCCTCCCACAGTGCGGCGCTCCCTCAGTACTGACCCTCTGACAGTGCAGCACTCCCTCAGTACTGACCCTCTGACAGTGCGGCACTCCCTCAGTACTGACCCTCTGACAGTGCGGCACTCCCTCAGTACTGACCCTCTGACAGTGCGGCACTCCCTCAGTACTGACCCTCTGACAGTGCGGCACTCCCTCAGTGCTGGAGGGTTAACCTGGACTTTTGCAATCGAGTGTGTTCGAACTCAGAGGCTACCCTCCGAGATGGGCCTGACACCATAATGAGTTCAACGACAAGATGATCGGTCCTGCAAATCACATGCAAATAATGTCATGGGGTATTTACCATCCTTCAGAAACAGCCATGGGTTCGAACTGTAACATAAGACGTGTTGGTCAGCCCCTCCCTGCACATTGCAACTCGGATTGGATTGGATTGGATTGGATTTGTTTATTGTCACGTGTACCGAGGTACAGTGCAAAGTATTTTTCTGCGAGCAGCTCAACAGATCATTTAGTAAATGGGAAGAAAAGGGAATTGAACAGAATTCAAGAAAATACATGAGAATACATAATAGGGCAACACAAGATATACAATATAACTACATAAGCATTGGCATCGGATGAAGCGTACAGGGTGTAGTGTTAATGAGGTCAGTCCATAAGAGGGTCGTTTAGGAGTCTGGTGACAGCGGGGAAGAAGCTGTTTTTGAGTCTGTTCGTCCGTGTTCTCAGACTTCTGAATCTCCTGCCCGATGGAAGAAGTTGGAAAAGTGAGTAAGCCGGGTGGGAGGGGTCTTTGATTATGCTGCCCGCTTTCCCCAGGCAGCGGGAGGTGTAGATGGAGTCCATGGATGGGAGGCAGGGTTTGTGTGATGGACTGGGCGGTATTCACGACTCTCTGAAGTTCCTTGCGGTCCTGGGCCGAGCAGTTGCCATACCAGGCTGTGACGCAGCCCGATAGGATGCTTTCTATGGTGCATCTGTAAAAGTTGGTAAGAGTTAATGTGGACATGCCGAATTTCCTTAGTTTCCTGAGGAAGTATAGGCACTGTTGTGCTTTCTTGGTGATAGCGTCGACATGAGTGGACCAGGACAGATTTTTGGTGATGTACACCCCAAGGAATTTGAAACTGCTAACCATCTCCACCTCGGCCCCGATGATGCTGACAGGGGTGTGTACAGTACTTTGCTTCCTGAAGTCGATGACCAGCTCTTTAGTTTTGTTGGCATTGAGGGAGAGATTGTTGGCGTTACACCACTCCACTAGGTTCTCTATCTCCCTCCTGTATTCTGACTCGTCGTTATTCGAGATCCGGCCCACTATGGTCGTGTCGTCAGCAAACTTGTAGATGGAGTTGGAACCAAGTTTTGCCACGCAGTCGTGTGTTTAGAGGGAGTAGAGTAGGGGGCTAAGTACGCAGCCTTGCGGGGCCCCGGTATTGAGGACTATTGTGGAGGAGGAGTTGGTGTTCATTCTTACTGACTGTGGTCTGTTGGTCAGAAAGTCAAGGATCCAGTTGCAGAGTGGAGAGCCAAGTCCTAGGTTTTGGAGCTTTGATATGAGCTTGGCTGGGATTATGGTGTTGAAGGCGGAGCTGTAGTCAATAAATAGGAGTCTGATGTAGGAGTCCTTGTTTTCGAGATGCTCTAGGGATGAGTGTAGGGCCAGGGAAATGGCGTCTGATGTGGACCGGTTGCGACGGTATGCGAATTGAAGTGGGTCAAGGCGTTCCGGGAGTATGGAGGTGATGCGCTTCATGATCAGCCTCTTGAAGCACTTCATTACAACTGAAGTCAGGGCCACCGGGCGGTAGTCATTGAGGCACGTTGCCTGGTTCTTCTTTGGTACCGGTATGATGGTGGTCTTCTTGAAGCAGGTGGGGACCTCGGAGTGGAGTAGGGATAGGTTAAAGATGTCTGTGAATACCTCTGCCAGCTGGTCCGCGCAGGCTCTGAGTGCACGACCAGGATCCCGTCCGGGCCCATCGCCTTCCGTGGGTTCACTTTCAGGAAGGCCGATCTGACTTCGGAAACTGTGATGGTGGGTTTGGGTGAATTATGGGCTGCTGGGGCACTCGATAGCGGATTGTTGGTTACCTGCTCAAACCGAGCATAGAATGCGTTAAGTTCATCGGGGAGGGGTGCGCTGCTGCCAGAGATACTGCTCGGCTTCGCTTTGTAGCCCGTTATGTTGCTTAGTCCTTGCCACAACCGCCGAGAGTCTGTCTGTGACTCTAGCTTAGTTTGATATTCTCTCTTGGCATCTCGGATGGCCTCCGTCCCTTCCCTTGCCGCAGTGTCGCACGTGCCTGGATTATGTCCTCGTGTCCTGGTGTGGCCTCAGAAGCGTCTCACTCTCAGCTTGCGTAGGTGTATGTGTCCACTCTCAGGGAACGACAGTTTGCTGCACGTTTCCAGTGCAATTTATTTCAGCGTTCCTCGCTTCCAAAGCGACAAGCTCCACCTGTTTAATTCGGTCGCCTGATGGCTCCATTCGCCATTTTCTACCATCTGCGTGACGCCAACTGCACCCAGCGATATGGTCGACTCTGAAATGGGGCCAGCGAAGCTGATAGGAAATGGACGCTGGCCTAGCCAGCCATGTCCACTTCCCACGGAACGACTCTCGACCTCAACTCCACTCACCCGCCCGTTGTCCCATCACCCTTCAACCCTGAGAGGGGGGGGGGGGGGATGTGCAGAACGGTGGCATGGTGGGTCAGAACTGCCACCTTCCAGCGGCGGGGAAAGCGGGTTCGATTCCGGCCTCGGGTTGCTATCTAGAACATAGAACATAGAACAGTACAGCACAGAACAGGCCCTTCGGCCCTCGATGTTGTGCCGAGCAATGATCACCCTACTCAAACCCACGTAACCCGTATACCCGTAACCCAACAATTAACCTTACACTACGGGCAATTTAGCATGGCCAATCCACCTAACCCGCACATCTTTGGACTGTGGGAGGAAACCGGAGCACCCGGAGGAAACCCACGCACACACGGGGAGGACGTGCAGACTCCGCACAGACAGTGACCCAGCCGGGAATCGAACCTGGGACCCTGGAGCTGTGAAGCATTGATGCTAACCACCATGCTACCGTGAGGCCCCAAT
>NC_052175.1:14126762-14137260 GCF_902713615.1 Scyliorhinus canicula | reverse complement strand
GACATTTGATGCAGTTGACGTTGTGAAGCATGCTGGGGCATTTGATGAGGTTGACGCTGTGAAGCACCCTGGGACTTTGATGAGGTTGATGCTGTGAAGCACCCTGGGACATTTGTGAGGTTGACGTTGTGAAGCACCCTGGGACATTTGATGCGGTTGATGCTGTGATGCATGCTGGGACATTTGATGAGGTTGACGCTGTGAAGCATGCTGGGACATTTGATGCAGTTGACGTTGTGAAGCATGCTGGGACATTTGATGAGGATGACGCTGTGAAGCACCCTAGGACATTTGATAAGGTTGATGCTGTGAAGCACCCTGGGACATTTGATGAGGTTGACGCTGTGAAGCATGCTGGGACATTTGATGAGGTTGACGCTGTGAAGCACCCTGGGACATTTGATGAGGTTGACGCTGTGAAGCATGCTGGGACATTTGATGAGGTTGACGCTGTGAAGCACCTTGGGACATTTGATGAGGTTGACGCTGTGAAGCATGCTGGGACATTTGATTAGGTTGGCGCTGTGAAGCACCCTGGGACATTTGATGAGGTTGGCGCTGTGAAGCACCCTGGGACATTTGATGAGGTTGACGCTGTGGTGCACCCTGGGACATTTGATGAGGTTGACGCTGTGAAGCATGCTGGGACATTTGATGAGGTTGGCGCTGTGAAGCACCCTGGGACATTTGATGAGGTTGATGCTGTGAAGCACCTTGGGACATTTAATGAGGTTGATGCTGTGAAGCACCTTGGGACATTTGATGAGGTTGACGCTGTGAAGCATGCTGGGACATTTGATGAGGTTGGCGCTGTGAAGCACTCTGGGACATTTGATGAGGTTGGTGCTGTGAAGCACCCTGGGACATTTGATGAGGTTGACGCTGTGAAGCATGCTGGGACATTTGATTAGGTTGGCGCTGTGAAGCTCCCGGGGACATTTGATGAGGTTGACGCTGTGAAGCATGCTGGGACATTTGATGAGGTTGACGCTGTGAAGCACCCTGGGACATTTGATGAGGTTGGTGCTGTGAAGCACCCTGGGACATTTGATGAGGTTGGTGCTGTGAAGCATCCTGGGACATTTGATGAGGTTGACGCTGTGAAGCACCCTGGGACATTTGATGATGTTGACGCTGTGAAGCACCGTGGGACATTTGATGTGGTTGATGCTGTGAAGCACCCTGGGACATTTACATCGAACAGAGTCTGCAGTGCAGAAGCAGGCCCTTCGGCCCATCGAGTCCGCACCGACCCTTGGAAATACCACCCCACACCTCCAACCCATCCCAGTAACCCAGCAGCCCCTCCCAACCTTTGTGGACACTAAGGGCAATTTAGCATGGCCAATCCACCTAACCTGCACATCTTTGGACTGTGGGGAGCACCCAGAGGAAACCCACGCAGACACGGAGAGAACGTGCAGACTGCACAGACAGTGACCCAGCGGGGAATCGAACCTGGGTCCCTGGAGCTGTGAAGCTACAGTGCTAACCATTGTGCTGCTGTGCTGCCCAAATAATGATGGGGTTGACTATGAGGCACCCTGGGACATTTGATGAGGTTGATGATGATTAGTCAGTGATGTAGTTGCACTGACAATTAGAGGCGCTGTTCGGCCATCCTGTTAAAATCACACGTGATGGAACAAATCCTTAGTGGGTGCCACACACCTTAAAGAACGTGGACTGCAATCAGCTGGTCTGCAATGGCCTTTGCATTCATTTCCATGAATGGAAATTTTCCCAAAACAGCAGGCCCTGTAAATTCTGTGTGTCTATTGTCGGCATTGTTAACTGTACTGCTCCAAGGTTTCACAGCGACTTGTTACAGTTACGTTATGCACAAGTGCTCAATGTCAAAATCCCTTTGACGTCAAATTTAAAAGTGTAACGGACTTGACCTTGGAATGCGTCCACTTGATTTTTGAGGTTCACTGCTGCTCCCGTCTTGGTGTTTTGTCTTTAGCGCTTCTGCAATTCTCCAAATTTGTATTTCTCTCATTCTAAATTGTGGTTGATAATGGCCTCTCAAAGATCAGTGTGCAGGACGAGCATAAAAAAACAGACAGGTTTTTAAAGGAGCACATCTAAATGAAATGGAAATGGAAATCGCTTATTGTCACAAGTAGGTTTCAAATGAAGTTGCTGTGAAAAGCCCCTCGTCGCCACATTCCGGCGCCTGTTCGGGGAGGAGCCAGGTCTGTCTGATAAGATTTTCAGTTGAACAGTCTGACAAGGCAGAAGGATTTTTAGGTTGTTCCTGAAAGGGTCTCTCTCTCGAACGTCTGTTTGTGGCACCTGTTAGATGGTCCACACCTGATTTAGCACGGGGCTAATAGCTGGCTTTTAAAGCAGGGCAGGCCAGCAGCGCGGGTTCAATTCCCGTGCCAGCCTCCCCGAACAGGCGGCGGAATGTGGCAACTAGGAGCTTTTCACATTTGAAGCCTACTTGTGACAAGAAGCGATTTTCTTTTCAAATTCATTTCATATTGTCCCTTGAGGGCCGTCTGCGCCTGATGCGAGCACTGGTTTTAAAATGGGCATCTTTGGGGTATTTCCATGCAAGGGACTAGGTAAATAGGGACTTGGCTTTCCACTGGGGAAAGAATTAAAAAGGGGAGGGGGGGGGGGTGTGAGTGAATCGCCTAACGTGCTGGCACAGGCCGAGACCGATATTATCCTGCGCTGTTATGCAATGATGGAATTGGGTGAATTTGGGAGGGTGTCTTTGGCAAATATACCTGCAGAAGGAGAATATAGGCTAACATTACTGAGCTGTGAGACGGTGTGGCATTATCAGTGATTCGTGCAACAACTTGGCCGTGTCGGTGAGCAAGCGGTTCCAGGTGCGAGACGGTGTTTTCCTCTTGTTTCTCAAAATCCCTGGGCTGCGTAACCTGTCCCCTCTCTTGCTGTCTTCTGCCACCTCTCTCCTCTCTCTCCCATTACCCCCCCCCCCCCCGCCAAGCTTATGACTGATTTTAAAAGTTGCTTTCGAACCCAGGGCGTGGCTCGTTTGATTTACTCTTCTTTGGCCAGGCCCCTGGAGTCGGGAACTTGGACCCACCACGCCACAGACCACACCCTCACGCTATTTCCTCGGGGGTTGCATGTTTGCACGCTTATGGAGCTTGTATTTATTTTAACTGCGGCCTTCGTATGCTTTCTATTGCAGAGGCGACAGAGGACGTGGTCGTGGACGTTTTGGCGCAAGGGGTGGCCCAGTTGGGGGGTACGTGCCACGAGAGACTCGTTTGCTTTAGATTCTGCCTGTCACAGTCCAGATTCTATTAATTGAAACTTTATTTGTTTACACATCCAGATTCAGACCATTCGTCCCTCACATTCCGTTCGACTTTTATGTGGTAAGTAACAGTGCATCCATCTCTCTCTCTCGCTCTGTCTCTCTCTCTCTCGCTCTGTCTCTCTCTCTCGCTCTGTCTCTCTCTCTCTCTCGCTCTGTCTCTCTCTCTCTCTCGCTCTGTCTCTCTCTCTCTCTCTCGCTCTGTCTCTCTCGCTCTCGCTCTGTCTCTCGCTCTCTCTCTCTCTCGCTCTGTCTCTCTCTCTCTCGCTCTGTCTCTCTCTCGCTCTGTCTCTCTCTCTCTCTCTCTCTCGCTCTGTCTCTCTCTCTCTCGCTCTGTCTCTCTCTCTCTCGCTCTGTCTCTCTCTCTCTCGCTCTGTCTCTCTCTCTCTCGCTCTGTCTCTCTCTCTCTCGCTCTGTCTCTCTCTCTCTCGCTCTGTCTCTCTCTCTCTCGCTCTGTCTCTCTCTCTCTCGCTCTGTCTCTCTCTCGCTCTGTCTCTCTCTCGCTCTGTCTCTCTCTCTCTCGCTCTGTCTCTCTCTCTCTCGCTCTGTCTCTCTCTCTCTCGCTCTGTCTCTCTCTCTCTCGCTCTGTCTCTCTCTCTCTCGCTCTGTCTCTCTCTCTCTCGCTCTGTCTCTCTCTCTCTCGCTCTGTCTCTCTCTCTCTCGCTCTGTCTCTCTCTCTCTAGCTCTGTCTCTCTCTCTCTCGCTCTGTCTCTCTCTCTCTCGCTCTGTCTCTCTCTCTCTCGCTCTGTCTCTCTCTCTCTCGCTCTGTCTCTCTCTCTCTCGCTCTGTCTCTCTCTCTCTCGCTCTGTCTCTCTCTCTCGCTCTGTCTCTCTCTCTCGCTCTGTCTCTCTCTCTCGCTCTGTCTCTCTCTCTCGCTCGTCTCTCTCTCTCGCTCTGTCTCTCTCTCTCGCTCTGTCTCTCTCTCTCTCGCTCTGTCTCTCTCTCTCTCGCTCTGTCTCTCTCTCTCTCGCTCTGTCTCTCCCTCTCTCGCTCTGTCTCTCCCCCTCGCTCTGTCTCTCCCCCTCGCTCTGTCTCTCCCCCTCGCTCTGTCTCTCCCCCTCGCTCTGTCTCTCCCCCTCGCTCTGTCTCTCCCCCTCGCTCTGTCTCTCCCTCTCGCTCTGTCTCTCGCTCTCGCTCTCTCTCTCTCTCGCTCTGTCTCTCTCTCTCTCGCTCTGTCTCTCCCCCTCGCTCTGTCTCTCTCTCTCTCTCTCGCTCTCGCTCTAAGGTGCTTTTGTTCCTAGTCTAATTTTACAGCAGCCCTTTCTCTACACCATCCGTTGGCCATTCTGAGTCTTGAGGCTTCAGTGATGATTATTTAATGTGGGGGTTGTGGGGAGGCTCAGGCTGCGAATTGCGAACAAACCCATTCCTGCCCCCTCTTGTTGTCCAGTTCCCTGCAGGAGTCACTAGGACAGCGATCCGGGAGAGACCCCTCGTATCTGGAATTAACACAAATTATGGAGATTTTTTGTGTGTGTTTTTCTTGTTGCGAGTTCTTGTCGGCCATCGAGTTTCAAGAACCGTCGATTTATTGAGAAGCCCTTCGAAGCATTTTGATGTTTTGCAGTCAGAGAAATTTACGATGGGGAATAAGGAAGTGCCGGCAATATTGTACCTACTCTTATCATGTTGGAAGACTTTCAGGACTTGTGGTGTGGGAGGAAACCGGAGCACCCGGAGGAAACCCACGCAGACACGGGGAGAGCGTGCAGACTCCGCACAGGCAGTGGCCCAAGCCGGGAATCGAACCCCGGACCCTGGCGCTGTGAAGCAACAGTGCTAACCACTGTGCTACCGTGCTGTCCTTTTAATGGATCCACATCTCTCTTCACACACGCACGCACGCGCACACACACACACACACACACACACACACACACTTACAACCACTGCACATATTATCTATCCCCGCCTGTGAGAAAATGTTGCTGACTCTCAAACCCTTCTGCATCAGGTTCTCGTATCGTTCATTTTGCAGGGGTTCTGTTGACCCAGAGCCAGCCAGCTTCTCTGGGAGTCTGTGCCACGCGCACTGGCCTCCGTGTCGGAGCTCCTTCCAAGTGTGTTCAGGGTCTGTTAATGCTGCACGGTGCAGTTTCTGTATCGACTGGGCGCTCGTGCTAGTCTCGAATCTTAACGCGAACAAAACGCTTAATTGCCTCTCTGCTCTAGAGTCTCTGCTTTTCCAAACGGGTGTGTTGTGTTGTTTCTTTTCCCCCGCTGCAGTGTGAAATGGCCTTTCCCCGGGTGAAGCCTGTGCCAGATGAAACCACGCTGAGCGAGGCCTTGTTAAAACGGAACCAGGATCTGTCCCCGACCCAGTCAGAGCAGGTAAGAGAGTGGGAAGTGAGAGTGGGAAGTGTATGGGCATGTTGATGGGACACCCTACTTGGTCTTCCAGCTGCTGTGTCAGTGCTCGGGTACGCACCGTCTGTACTGCATCCACGTGGTGTGCAGGTAGACTATTCAGCTGCGTGCAGCATCACAGCTGATGTCATTCTGATTCCACCCTCTCCTGCTTGGGTCTTTTATGAGCAGAATCCAGTGGTAATTTCAGTGCCAAGAGTTAGTTTGCCTGCCTGATAATATCATATGATACCATCTTGGGGCCCCACTAATCACGTTCATATGTTTTGGTCCTGTCCAAAGCTTGGGGTGTACTGGAAGGAGGGTTTTAGGGTAATTTCCAAGGTGGTGCATGTGAAACTGGACCCGGGTACCCGGGAGGCCATATTCGGGGTGTCGGACCAGCCAGGGTTGGAAACGGTGGCAGAGGCAGATGTCGTAGCCTTCGCCTCGTTGATCGCCCGAATGCGGATCCTGATAGGTTGGAGAGCAGCCTCTCCACCCTGTGCCCTGGCGTGGCGGGGGGACCTGCTGGAATTCTTGACTCTTGAGAAGGTTAAGTTTGAACTGAGGGGAAGCTCGGAGGGGTTCTACAATTCATGGGCGTTATTCATTATGCACTTTCAAGAACTGGATAAATAGTTGGGGAGGGATGGGTTGGGCGGAGGGGGGCTGTCTATATTAAGGATGACCATGGGTGATTCCTGATTCCTTTTTGTCAGTTGTTTATGTGACCATGCGGGCTGATGTTTGGGGGTTGGTGGGAGAATGGGATCGTTGTTATTGATATGTTAATTGATATATTTGTTGCTGATTACTGTTTATTGTTGGTGGGTGTAAATTCGGGACAAAATGTGAAAAAGGAGGCGAATAAAAATGTTTTATTAAAAAAACTATACTATGATACCATCCAGGGTTGGGGTAAAGTATAGACAGGTGACACTTTACTGGTGTTCAAGGGTCTGCGGTTGTTGGAGTCCATTCCTTCAGGGGTCAAGTGGCTTCAAGCTGGATTCCTGGTTCTTAAGTTGTTCACGCGCCCTCGCCTCCCTCCACTCTGTTTTTTTTTAAAAAGTGTTTTTATTCCACATTTTCAACTTTTTACATTGTGCAACAACCCACTCCGCCCCCTCCCTCCCTCAGCTGGAAACGGTAACCAACTCACTAAGAAAGTAGAATAAACAAACCCCAACTTGTCTGGAATCCATCACTCGTGCCCGACCTTCGAGCAAATTTCACCTTCTCTAGGGCTACGAACTCCAGCCCCCACCCCAAGGCCCTACGCCAAGGCCCTACGCCAAGGCACATGGTCCTCCACCCCAACAAGACGCGCCTGCGAGCAATTAGTGAGGCGAAGGCTAAGACATCCTTCCCCGCACCCGTCTGCGACTCCGGCCAGTCTGACACCCCGAATGTGGCCTCCAGGGGACCGGGCTCCACGTCCACGTGTGATACCCCCGAAACGGTGCTGACCGCGCTGTCCTCTAAAACCGTTCAAGCTTCAGGCAGGACCGAAACGTATGCACGTGGTTCGCAGGGCCCGTCCCACGTCTTTACACAGACATCCTCTACCCTCTCAAACAACCGGCTCATTCTTGGCTTTGCCAGGTGCACCCTGTACACCGCCTTCAGCTGTATCAGCCCCAGCCTCGCACACAAAGTCATTCACTTTCCTCTCTACCACGCACAGCAATCCCCCCTCCAATGCCGCTCCCAGCTCTTCCTCCCACTTAGTCTTAACCCCCTCCATGGACACCCCATCCTCCTCCCGAATCCTCCCATAATTCACCGAGACGGAACCCTCCCCTCAAACAAGGAAGGGGCAGGCCGCCCCACTGTGATTAATGGCACCTTGCTGCCTGTTCTCTTAGTGGTCTGGCCAGGAGGCCGGGAGTTTGGCCCAGATAAGTCAGTTTTGTGCCTGAAATAAACCTGTGGTGCAATGTTTGTGTTAACAGAGATGCTGCTGCTTCTGTTTCCTAGGCCTCCATACTGTCCTTGGTCACCAAGATTAACAACGTCATCGACAATCTGATTGTCGCTCCAGGCAACTTTGAGGTGGTAAGTTGAGCGACGTTGAAATCCTCCAGAGAAGTGGTTGGTGCCGAGTTTGAGGGCAGCAACGACTTCTATTTATGCCTTTTAATGTAACAGAACGGCCCGCGGCTTTTCCCAGGGCCATTACGGGGCAGAATGCGATACCGAGCCGCGTAAAGGAGAAATTGGGACAGCAGACCACAAAGCTTGGTCAAGGAGCTGTGTTTGTGGTGTGTTTTAATGGTGGAAGGATTCGAGAGATGTAAGGAGGTAGCTCGGAGTGGGGGGGGTGTCTATTCAAAATTAAAAAAAAAAACATTTTCCAATTCACCCTTTTTTTTAAAAATCCCATTAAGGGGCAATTTAGCGTGGCCAATCCACCTACCCTGCACATCTTTGGGTTGTGGGGGTGAGACCCACACAGGCACGAGGAGAATGTGCAAACTCCACACGGACAGTGACCCAGAGCCGGGATCGAACCTGGGATCTCGACGCCAAGTTGACGAACGGCTGCCACCTCCGGGTGAACCCTAACATTGACCCTCTTCAGGCGAACTTTATTTTCTCGAGACTGAGAAACCCAGCCGTGTCGCTAACCCAGGTCTCTACACTAGGGGGCTTCGAGTCCCTCCACATTAACAAGATCCGTCTCCGGGCTACCAGGGAGGCAAAGGCCAAGACATCGGCCTCTTTCGCCCCCTGAACCCCCGGATCTTCCGACACTCCAAAGATCGCTACTTCCGGACTCCGCACCACCCGTGTTTTTAGCACCGTGGACATTGCCTTAACGAAACCCTGCCAAAACCCTCTAAGCTTTGGGCCCAAAACATGTGGACATGATTTGCTGGGCTTCCCGCGCACCTCACACACCTATCCTCTACCCCTAAAAACTTACTCATCCTAGCCGCTGTCATGTGTTCCCGGTGGGCTACGTTAAATTGTATCAGGCTAAGCCTGGCGCATGATGAGGATGTATTAACCCTGCTTGGGGCATCCGCCCATAGACTCGCCTCTATCTCTCCTCCTAGCTCGTCCTCCCACTTGCCCTTCAGCTCCTCCGCCTCCGAAAGCTCCTGGTAAATATCCGATACCTTCCCCTCTCCCACCCAGGTACCGGAGACTACTCTATCCCAGTATTCTTCAAACTATATTTCCGGGGACCTATTTTTACCAACCGGCCGACCTTCGCGACCCACGGCGGCCGACCTTCGCGACCCACGGCGGCCGACCTTCGCGACCCAGGCCGGCCGACATGCGCGGCCCAGGCCGGCCGACCTTCGCGACCCACGCCGGCCGACCTTCGCGACCCACGGCGGCCGACCTTCGCGACCCAGGCCGGCCGACCTTCGCGACCCACGCCGGCCGACATGCGCGGCCCAGGCCGGCCGACCTTCGCGACCCACGCCGGCCGACACGCCGGCCGACCTTCGCGACCCACGCCGGCCGACCTTCGCGGCCCACGCCGTCCGACCTTCGCGACCCACGCCGGCCGACCTTCGCGACCCACGCCGGCCAACCTTCGCGACCCACGCCGGCCGACCTTCGCGACCCACCATTTTCTCTTACCTTGTTTGCTGCTGACAAAATGGAGGAAATGGTTTTGGGTCCCTTTGGCCCTCGTACAGGCTCCTCCAATGGAACCTGTTGGATGAAGGAGAAGGGTGAGGGTGGTGAGTTTGTGGAACAGGTCGGGAGGTGGATGTGACACCAGGAAGCGAACGGCCATGGAGGAGCTGCCGTGTGGGCTCACCACGTGCCCACGTTTCCTGCTAAATGTGCTCTTGTTGTCTTTATCCTCCCCTGAAGCAAATCGAGGAGGTGCGTCAAGTGGGCTCGTACAAGAAGGGAACAATGATGACGGGTCACAATGTCGCCGACCTTGTTGTCATCCTAAAGATCTTACCGACCCGTGAGTATTGGGAACAAATCGAGGTGGGGGCCGGGAGAGGGGGGGGGGGGGGGTCTCATTCGCAGTTATTTTTGTAGCTGTGTTTAAATATGTATTGAATCTCTGGAAGAAGAGATAATGCTGAAGGAGCTCTTCCCCCGATTCGGAACCAATGCCAGTGTCAAAATATTGCCCGTGGAAAGGGGGTACAGACTGGTTTATTTTTTAAAAGGTGCAGTGTCTGATCGTATTCCCTTTCCCTGCAGAGCTCTCGTGCAATGTAAAGTCAAAATGTTGGATTTTATTCTGTCCCGCACTCTCGTGCCATTGTCGTACCATCTAACCCAGAAAGCTCCCGCACTTCCATGAAAAACCGGCGTGGTTGGCTTGCTGACATGATCGATCCCCCCCCCTCCCCGTGCCAGCTTTCCGCAGGGGCCATACCCTCCAGGATACCCTGCTCCACTCCTCCATCACCCCCCAACAGCACCCTCTTCCCATGCGATCGCAGAAGGTGCAACACCTGACCCTTTACTGCCTCCCTGCTCACCATCCCAGAGCCTAAACGCTCGGGTGAGGCCGCACTTCGCGTGCACCTCCTTCAATCTGGTCTATTGCATTCGCTGCTCACACTGCAATCTACTCCACACCGGAGAGGCTGAACGCAGACCGGGTAACCGCTTTGCAGAACACCTCCGCAAGCAGGGCCCAGACCTTCCTGTCGCTGCCATTTCAACTCACCGCCCTGCCCCTCACATCCACATCTCTGTCCTTGGCCTGCTGTAATCTTCCAGTGAAGCCCAGCGCAGACTGGAGTAACAGCATCTCATCTTCCGATTGGGAACGTTACAGCCTTCCGGCCTTAACATCGAGTTCGGCAACTTCAGACTGTGAAACTCTCTCCTCGCCCCGTGTTTTTTTAC
>NC_052175.1:14094262-14121762 GCF_902713615.1 Scyliorhinus canicula | reverse complement strand
CATGTCCCCAGAGTGGCAGACTGAGGACCGATGATTTCCATCACTCGGCACTGAAACACAGCAAGAGTGTTTCAAATGAAATGCTCACGTTAAAACTGCATCGTGTGATGAAAAATCGGCAGACCCATGGTGGAAAATTGAAATGGGGACAATATGCAGGACATGGTTATAGGGCAGAAATTGCAGGGTCGGTAGAAGTGGGTTGACTCATCAGGTCTATCTTGGCGGGTTTTCCTCAACCTGCCACGAGCCATGTTAATCCCCATTACTTACACTTTCAAATGCTGACACGGCAATGGCAAAGCTAATTATATTAGTGTTGTTTGTTGTGAATTAATTAATTCAGACGATTAGAAGACTGCATGTGAAAGTGTTAAAATTGGAATGGAGAGGATCTATCTGTCTCCCTCTGTCTGCCCTCGCCCCCTCCCCCCTCGCTGTCTGTCTCTCGCCCCCCCTATCTGCCCCTCGTCATCACCCACCCCTCCTCCCTCCTATCTGCCCCTCGTCATCGCCCACCCCTCCTCCCTCCTATCTGCCCCTCGTCATCGCCCACCCCCCTCCCTCCTATCTGCCCTTTGTCATCGCCCACCCCTCCTCCCTCCTATCTCCCCTCGTCATCGCCCACCCCTCCTCCCTCCTATCTGCCCTTCGTCATCGCCCACCCCTCCTCCCTCCTATCTGCCCCTCGTCATCGCCCACCCCTCCTCCCTCCTATCTATCTGCCCCTCGTCATCGCCCACCCCTCCTCCCTCCTATCTGCCTCTCGTCATCGCCCACCCCTCCTCCCTCCTATCTGCCCCACGTCATCGCCCACCCCTCCTCCCTCCTATCTGCCCCTCGTCATCGCCCACCCCTCCTCCCTCCTATCTGCCTCTCGTCATTGCCCACCCCTCCTCCCTCCTATCTGCCTCTCGTCATCGCCCACCCCTCCTCCCTCCTATCTGCCCCACGTCATCGCCCACCCCTCCTCCCTCCTATCTGCCCCTCGTCATCGCCCATCCGTCCTCCCTCCTATCTGCCCTTTGTCATCGCCCACCCCTCCTCCCTCCTATCTGCCCCTTGTCATCGCCCACCCCTCCTCCCTCCTATCTATCTGCCCTTCGTCATCGCCCACCCCTCCTCCCTCCTATCTGCCCCTCGTCATCGCCCACCCCTCCTCCCTCCTATGTGCCCCATGTCATCGCCCACCCCTCCTCCCTCCTATCTGCCCCTCGTCATCGCCCACCCCTCCTCCCTCCTATCTGCCCCTCGTCATCGCCCACCCCTCCTCCCTCCTATCTGCCCCTCGTCATCGCCCACCCCTCCTCCCTCCTATCTGCCCCTCGTCATCGCCCACCCCTCCTCCCTCCTATCTGCCCCTCGTCATCGCCCACCCCTCCTCCCTCCTATCTGCCCCCCGTCATCGCCCACCCCTCCTCCCTCCTATCTGCCCCTCGTCATCGCCCACCCCTCCTCCCTCCTATCTGCCCCTCGTCATCGCCCACCCCTCCTCCCTCCTATCTGCCCCTCGTCATCGCCCACCCCTCCTCCCTCCTATCTGCCCCTCGTCATCGCCCACCCCTCCTCCCTCCTATCTGCCTCCCGGTTGCCGCTGTTGCTAATGTTGTTTCTTTCCTTTCCAGTGGACATTAAAGTGCTGCAGAGTGCTTTAGCAGCGATTCGTCACGCTCGCTGGTTTGAAGAGAATTCCTCTCAGTCCACGTAAGTCAACCTCCTTACCCCCCCCCCCCCCCCCCCCGGGAAAACCTGCGCTGTGAATCTACCATCCCACACTCCCCAGCCTTTCACAGGGGCTATCGACCGCCTCGCCCCCTGAGTACACAGACTTTGACAACAGCAAGCCTGATATTGTCCAGCCACTTCTATAATATTCATCTAGTTTGCTTGTCTGAGTATTCTGGTCATTGGGGGGGGGGGGGGAGAATGTTAGGGGGTACAAAATGCCACCTACTCCATTTCATGCACTCTGTATGGGGATGTGGTGGAGGTGTGGGTTTAAGCGGGGTGCTCTTTCCGAGGGCCGGTGCAGACTTGATGGGCCGAATGGCCTCCTTTTGCACTGTAAATTCTATGGTTCAAGAGAGGTTAGAAGTTGGCTAAATTAAACTTCCCTGCACTGCCCCATCAAACAAGTACAAGGTGATTGTGGCAGATTTGAAGTTCATGGGTGGCGCAGTGGTTAGCACTGCAGCCTCACGACGCCGAGGACCCGGGTTCGATCCCGGCTCTGGGTCGCTGTCCGGGTGGAGTTTGCACATTCTCCCCGTGTCTGCGTGGGTTTCGCCCCCACAACCCAAAGATGTGCAGGGTAGGTGGATTGGCCACGCTAAATTGCCCCTTCATTGGAAAAAATTAATTTGGTACTATAAATTTATATTTAAAAAAAAGATTTGAAGTTCATTACATTACGTTGTCATCGCAGGTTAGATAGAGTAAAGCTCCCTCTACACTGTCCCCATCAAACACTCCCAGGACAGGTACAGCACGGGGTTAGATACAGAGTAAAGCTCCCTCTACACTGTCCCCATCAAACACTCCCAGGACAGGTACAGCATGGGGTTAGATACAGAGTAAAGCTCCCTCTACACTGTCCCCATCAAACACTCCCAGGGCAGGTACAGCACGGGGTTAGATACAGAGTAAAGCTCCCTCTACACTGTCCCCATCAAACACTCCCAGGACAGGTACAGCATGGGGTTAGATACAGAGTAAAGCTCCCTCTACACTGTCCCCATCAAACACTCCCAGGACAGGTACAGCACGGGGTTAGATACAGAGTAAAGCTCCCTCTACACTGTCCCCATCAAACACTCCCAGGACAGGTACAGCACGGGGTTAGATACATAGTAAAGCTAACTCTACACTGTCCCTATCAAACACTCCCAGGACAGGTACAGCACAGGGTTAGATACAGAGTAAAGCTCCCTCTACACTGTCCCCATCAAACACTCCCAGGACAGGTACAGCACGGGGTTAGATACAGAGTAAAGCTCCCTCTACACTGTCCCCATCAAACATTCCCAGGACAGGTACAGCACGGGGTTAGATACAGAGTAAAGCTCCCTCTACACTGTCCCCATCAAACACTCCCAGGACAGGTACAGCACGGGGTTAGTTACAAGTTCTTCTCCGGAGTGCCATTTTAGCTCAGTTGGCTGAGCAATGGTTTGTGATACAGAGCGTGGGCAGCAGAGCTGCTTCCGTTCCTGTACTGGCTGAGGTTATTCATTAAGGTGCTCCGCCTTCTCAAACTTCCCCCTTGTCT
Source organism: Scyliorhinus canicula (assembly GCF_902713615.1). Lineage (NCBI taxonomy): Eukaryota > Metazoa > Chordata > Chondrichthyes > Carcharhiniformes > Scyliorhinidae > Scyliorhinus > Scyliorhinus canicula. The sequence goes on along the minus strand of NC_052175.1, from coordinate 14,118,494 downwards.
GAGGTGCGGTGACCCTCTGGTTAAACCATCACCAGTCAGCTGTATGTCCCCCTGAGAGAGGAAAGCAGTATCTGGTCATTGAGACCATGGCATCTTTATCTTCACCTCTCCCCATTGTGTCCCTAAACACTCACTATTCTATTGCCACCTTCGCCTCTCGGGAGGATCTATTTCTCGCAGAGGGCGGTGAGTTTGTGGAACTCGCTGCCCCCAGAGTGCGGTGGAATCTGAATCTTAAATGGTTTCAAGAAGGAGATCGATAGATTTCTGATTTTAAAACGGGTTAACGGGATATGGGGAACAGGTGGGGAGGTGGATTTGAGAGCAGGAAGAGATCAGCCGTGATCTGATTGGATGGCGGAGCAGGCTCGAAGCGCCTTCTCCTAATCCCTATGTCCCTAGTTCTTCTCCCATTTGTAGCTCCCCAGCTCCTGACTTCCTTCCCATTGGGTAATGCAGCTTGGATCGGGAGTGGACCTTCGGATGCGGGATGCTGGCATCGTTCCTGGCGGAATGGCCACAAGGACGGCAGGAAACTGTGAATGAGCGACTGATGTTGTTGGCCCTCTTTTCTGGCTGAGCTGGGGCAGCCCACCCACGAGGCAAACATCAGTAGCGGCTGATCGCTGTCATTGCCCCAGGAGATGTGTTTTCAGTTGCTATACCATGTTATCGGGAGCAGCGATGCGTCAAACTCAAGAGTATTGACAGTCAGAGAGATCTAGGTGTACAGGTCCACAGGTCACTGAAAGGGGCGACACAGGTGGAGAAGGTAGTCAAGAAGGCATACGGCATGCTTGCCTTCATTGGCCGGGGCATTGAGTATAAGAATTGGCAAGTCATGTTGCAGCTGTATGGAACTTTAGTTAGGCCACACTTGGAGTATAGTGTTCAATTCTGGTCGCCACACTACCAGAAGGACGTGGAGGCTTTAGAGAGGGTGCAGAAGAGATTTACCAGGATGTTGCCTGGTATGGAGGGCATTAGCTATGAGGAGAGGTTGAATAAACTCGGTTTGTTCTCACTGGAACGACGGAGGTTGAGGGGCGATCTGATCGAGGTCTACAAAATTATGAGGGGCATAGACAGAGTGGATAGTCAGAGGCTTTTCCCCAGGGTAGAGGGGTCAATTACTCGGGGGCATAGGTTTAAGGTGTGAGCGGCAAGGTTTAGAGGAGATGCACGAGGCAAGTTTTTTTACACAGGGTTGTGGGTGCCTGGAACTCGCTGCCGGAGGAGGGGGTGGAAGCAGGGACGATAGTGACGTTTAAGGGGCATCTTGACAAATACATGAATAGGATGGGAATAGAGGGATACGGACCCAGGAAGTGTAGAAGATTGTAGTTTAGACGGGCAGTATGGTCGGCGCAGGCTTGGAGGGCCGGAGGGCCTGTTCCTGTGCTGTACTTTTCTTTGTTCAATGGGTTTGCGTTTAAATCTAAAAACCTGTGGAGACCGACTATCGTTTCACAATTGCACAGCCGGTTTGTACATGGAATAAAGCTGGGGTATGCAAGCTGTGCTTAATGCCTGGCTCCATGAATCCAATGCAACGCAGCTCACCACATTTTGCTCGGGTTATCCACGGGTTTATCCTGTTTGATTGACGTGTCGCTGAAGATTTGGAATAGCTTCTTCCCGCTATTGCCCATCGTTGATGAGTGAATCCTAAATCTGAAGCGGGGATTACTGTTGTTGGGGAGGCACAAAGGTTCATGGGGGTACTTGACTTCTCTCTGCGGCCCGCCAAATAGTTCACAAAGGGTAACGGGCTCGGACGCCGCCGGACTGACTGCTTTTCGTGCTTTCTCAGGGTCAAAGTGCTGATTCGGCTGATGAAGGATTTGAGGTGCCGCTTCCCTGGATTCGAGCCTTTGACGCCTTGGATCATCGATCTTCTGGTACGTGTGCGCGCCGATCGCTGCCCCGGCCTCAGCAACTCGAGCGAGTTCACCCAGTGAGCCAGACAGGCGAGGGCGGGGCGTGTTTTAGTCCTGACTCTGTTCGCTGCTGAGTTGGCCGATCCCCGCCGCTATCACCCGGGGCTACAGTTGGGCCTCAGTGTCCTGGCTCGCTCCCTTCCCTCTGACTGCCATGCGTTAGACCCCGCTGAAGGTCACGTGGCCGCATACTGGATATGGGGAGGGCCTAACTGGCTAAACCTGTCAGAAGCCCACTGTTTGGGCCGACACATTTCCGTATAAATAGGCCTATCGGCTGGAAGCAAAATGGTGAGCTCTCCGGGAGAGGGGTTCAAGGGGGCCGTGGAAAGAATATCGATCGTCACAAATATTTTGCTTCTAAATGGTGATGAGGTGATATGAAACCTGTATTCTGCTGTGACCGTCTCCCATAGCAACGCCATTAAACTCCCAGCTGTCCGTCAAAACTAACCTGTCAGCACATCGAGGGCGAACTAATGGATTTCTCCTGCAGCACTTGGCACGATTTCCTTTCCCCGGACACAAAACGGTTTTGTCCGGGCTTTTGTGTTCCTGCGGGTTGTGGGAGTGGAGAGTCACGCAGTGCGTGGGAGGAGAGGCAGAATTGTTTTGTGTAGACCTGTCGAGACAACTTTCAGGAGAAGGAGTTCTGGCCGACTCTCTCTCTAATTAAATACAAGGAAGGAGGGTCTCCTCTCCCGCTGTCTCCAGGGAATTCGGCCCATGGAGTTTGTGCTCCGGACCGGACCTGTCTACTCTCATCCAATTGCCTTCCCCTTTCCATCTGCCTAACTCTTCAAATAAGGGGCTGGTTTAGCTCTCTCAGCTAAATCACTGGCTTTGAAAGCAGACCAAGCAGGCCAGCAGCACGGTTCGATTCCCGTACCAGCCTCCCTGAACAGGCGCCGGAATGTGGCGACTAGGGGCTTTTCACAGTAACTTCATTGAAGCCTCCTCGTGACAATAAGCGATTTTCATTTCATTTCAAATAGCCATCCCATCTTCCTTTAATTGATGTGGTTAACCTCTTATCTCAGTAGCCCTTTGTGCTGGATAACCTGCAATGGGAGGTAGGGGGTGGGGGGTGGGGGGGGGGGGTGTGTAAAGAGAGCGATGTTGTCAAAAGCTTTTCGTTTGCATCTCAATCAGGACAAAAGCAGGAATACCAAATTTCAAAGGCTTCCGTAACCTGTCCTTCTGCCACATTCAAGCTTTGCGCTACCAGAGACTGCAGGGACTCTCAGCTAATGCCTGTAACCCCCCCCCCCCCATTGCTGTTCATGCATTTGTCCTCCAATACAAAAAGCAATTTTCCCTTTTAAGACTTTTTAAAAATGCCGTCCACATTTCTTTGTCTACACCCCTGCCAGGCAGCCACGGTAGCACAGTGGTTAGCACAGTTGCTTCACGGGTCCCAGGTTCGACTCCCGGCTTGGGTCACTGTCTGTGTGGAGCCTGCACGTCCTCCCCGTGTCTGTGTGGGTTTCCTCCGGGTGCTCCGGTTTCCTCCCACATGTCCCGAAAGACGTGCTGTTGGGTGAATTGGACATTCTGAATTCTCCCTCAGTGTACCCGAACAGGCGCCGGAATGTGGCGACTAGGGGCTTTTCACAGTAACTTCATTGCAGTGTTAATGTCAGCCTACTTGTGACAATAATAAAGATTCTTATAGGGCAGCATGTGGCGCAGTGGTTAGCACTGGGACTGCGGCGCTGAGGACCCGGGTTCGAATCCCGGCCCTGGGTCACTGTCCGTGTGGAGTTTGCACATTCAGCCCAGGTCTGTGTGGGTTTCGCCCCCCACAACCCAAAGATGTGCAGGTTAGGTGGATTGGCCGCGCTAAATTGCCACTTAATTGGAAAAAAATAATTGGCTACTCTAAATTTATTTTAAAAAAATAAAGATTCTTCTAGTTAGCTGTTCACCTTAACCGTGGTCGTGAGCGCCGCGCTGTCTGGGTAAAGAGGTTTCTCCCGACCGGGTTTATTAGTCACTGTCTAATATCGATGGCCTCCCCCCTCACAAAGGTGTCGACATTGCCCCCCCCCCCGGAGGGAACAGGAGCTAGCTGTCTGCACGTCGTTAGGATATATATTTTTGCGTACGCTGAGAATTGCTCCAGGAGTTGACTCTCACCTTGAATTCTCCCCCCCCCCCCCCCCCTCTGCAGGGCCACTCGGCTGTGATGAACAACCCGTCCAGGCAGCCTCTGGCGCTCAATGTTGGATTCAGGTACGTCCCCGGGGACGGGGTCTGTGGCGAGAATCCCTGTCTACGGGTTTCTGGGGGACGAATGGTGCTGGAATAGAATTCTTGGAAAAGAAGGAAGAGATTGGGGTGGTGGGGGGGGGGGTTAAAGTACGCGGTGAAAGGTGGGTGGGGCGCAGAAGGAGTGAAGATGTTGGGCGGGGTGGAGATTGTGACGGAGGGGGGAATGGGCGCTCGAGGGCAATGGCCAGAATTGGCCTGGGTCTGACGAGTCTGTGAAATATTTCCCCTTGAGGCAGGATCATGTCAGTGTGGGGGGGGGGGGTGACTTCGGGCCAGCGTGTTTGACATTTGCGTTGTTTTGCAGACGCTGCCTCCAGCTCCTGGCCGCTGGGTTGTTCCTGCCGGGATCGGTGGGGATCACCGATCCCTGTGAAAGTGGGAACTTCCGCGTGCACACGGTAATGACGCTTGAACAGCAGGTGAGAGTCTTCCTTTGGCCTGGGGCTAATGGCTGGGCGGGAGGGGGGGGGGGGGGGGGGGGGGGGGGGGGAGAGGGGCGAGGGGGGTGGTCGCGTTCCCCGGGTTTACGGGCCGGCTGAAGTTTGGAGCAGGTTGGAATCGGGGTTCCGTGGGCGGGGGAACGTTGTCGTGCTGGGCGCTCGCTCGTCAGGGTCGCCCCTGGGAAATCGGCCGTGTCCCTGCCGTGGCTCGGCGTCTTCTGAAGTGACGGCAGGCGGTGAGAGAAGTGCCATTGCCAAGATAGAGAGAGGCCTTTGTGTTCCAGGAGGGATATCTCCGGCGAGCTATATCTTCCCAGAGAAACCAAATCAAGAGGCCCAGCACTTGTGAATTTGCTCCTTCTAACTCTTTCTGAATAGAATAGAATCCCGACAGTGCAGACGGAGGCCATTCGGCCCATCCAGGCTGCACAGGCCCTCTGATAGAGCGCCCTATCCCTGCAGCCCCATGACCCCACCTAACCCACTAATACCTGAACACAAAGGGGCAATTTAGCACGGCCAATCCACCTAACCTGAGGCAGCAGCTCCTTTTTTAGCATTATTTATGGAAGTAACCTCCGGCACCTTTTCCTGGCCGGCGGCTCCAGATCCCTCAATCCTCCGCTCTCGACCCCTGTCAACAATTTGAAATCTGTGACGACCCCCCCCTGGTCATTGGCCCTCTCGGCGGAGAGAGTAATTCTTTATCTTGTCCACTATTGTCAAAGTCTCTTATCCACTTACCGCATCGACGTTGGGCCGCTCCTGTTCCGAGGGGAACTGGCTTCCCGTTTCCAACCTCCTCGTGTATCCTGGTCACCGTCCTCCGCACCCGATCGAAAGGCTTTCACATCTTTCCTGTGGTGCCCCAGAACTCTCCTCCATAAATAGGAAACCTGGGTGTCCTTGGGCTGACGTGGACCAGAAGGGCCGAATGGCCTCCTGTGTGTAATGATGTGTATAATGTAGGGAAGGTAAAGGGTTAACCAGGTGATGTTCGTGTATCTCAACACTAGATGGCACCACAGAGTAGTCATATAAATATACTGTGACTCCTAGGATTCTAGGAGTAAGTGTTAGTGAGATGTTGAGATGGTCTGTTCGTTGTATTAGAGAGTTTAGACAGCACAGTTAGATATTATAGTTTTCTGTAGCAAATATTTAATGCTGTTATTTTCTCAGCTATTACTTAGTACGGTGTGCGAATCATTTAAAGTTGTGTAAATAAGCTAGCTTTGTTTGAAATACATAGCTTGATGTTCTTTGTCAACACCACGACTTTTAACCCATCCTCCGGGATTCCACAGGGGACATCACCCTCATCCCTCCAGAAACAAATCTCACACGATGGTGAACCCGTACACATTGCCCACTTCAGGCGATGTTCCTCGTCACCTTCTCTCACTCCTCACGTGCTCTCTTTCTAAATACGTGCCCCTTGAATTTTGAACCACCCTTTCTCGCGAAGCCCAGGTGTTGGCTTTGGCTAAGTGGCCGCTCACTCTCCGCCGAGCCAAAAGGTCATGGGTCCCAGCCCCCATCACCGCAGGGGCAGGAGCAGTGGGCAGGCTGGCACGCGGGGTGCAGTGTTACGGGATTACTGTGCTGGTAGAGGCGCCATTTTCTCAGGTGAGATGTCCTGTTACATATAGCTCTTGGGCCGAAAGGGGTCAAAGGATGTGGGGTAGGAAGGAGTGGGGGGGGGGCAAGAACAGGTCACTGAGTTGGGTGACCAACCGTGATGATGAATGGCAGAGCCGGCTCGAAGGGCCGAATGGCTGACTCCTAATGTCTACGTTCGATGACCTTGCTTTGCGCAAACAACTGACCAAATTTTAACCCTGACTTTTGCACCTCCTGGGGACCCACGGGGCGCTGTGTCGATGCACGGTCTTTGGTTTTCTGTGCCATGCGGCCCATTTAAGCCCACTTAAAGTCTTGTTTCCTCGTTCTAGGACATGGTGTGTTTTACAGCACAGACCCTGGTCCGCATCCTCTCGCATGGAGGCTACAGGAAAATCCTGGGATTAGAAGGAGACGCCAGCAGTAAGTCCGAAACGCGGTGCTCTTCTTTTGTATCGTTCCCTGCCCGCCTCCCCACAGGCGCACGCGGTTTTCCAATAACCTGGTGCATTTCTCTGCAAGGCTCTCTACCGTTTGATAAGCTAGAAAGATTAACCGTTTGAGCAAAGGCAATTCTTGCCCCGGTAATGACAGAAGATGCCCCGTTCCTGTGACATCTCCGCTGGGGAAGGGGTAACGTACCCTTAGCTCAAGTGAGGTTGGGAAATCAGCTGGGCGACCTGCTCCTCCTGATCGCACTGACCCTTGTTGAAAGGTGCGCCCACGTACCTGGGCATCAAGAAGGCACCAGGCTGGTTTGAGACCTCCTCGTGGCTCAGACGATGGGCCACCGGGCTCCGGAGGGCAGTGGGGTACTTACAAGCCTCAAAACTCTGCAGGGGAGGGAGGAGAGGAACTACTTCTGCGTCATCTGGCACCATCTCTCTTCCCCTCCATCCTCAACCTCATCCGTTGTAATCCCAGATGTCAGCAGAGGCTAATTCCTTTCCCCTTTTCCTTGCGGAACAGTTTTTTAGTTGTTTAAAACGAATGTGGCTGCTTTGATGAGTTGTGATGTGAGCGTTCAGCACACAGCAGGTAGCCCCAACCTTGGTGCCTTGTGCTTTGTTAATGTGCTAATTTATAGCAAAATATATGCACGTGTTGTTGGATTTATGTAGCTCTGGGTTTTAGGCATATGTAAGATTTTGCTCGCTGCTTTATAGGTTCTCAAGCTTGAGCTATTTGGCTCCCCGGGCCGATCTTTGGTGGGCACCGAGTGTCACTCAAGTCGTCCGGTTGGGCCTCGGATGTGTGACGGGCAAAGCAGGTCTGGCAGCCTGATCGGTGATTCTGGTGCGGAGGGGCCCTGGCGCTGAGGCCGATCGGCAGCTTAACTCCGCCGCGTGCCTGCCGACGCCACGGGGAGCTGGTTTTTGCGCCCGGGTTGTGCGTGAACCTCTCCCGTACACTCTCCCTCAAAGCTGCAAGCCAGGAAATAGCGAGTCAGCAGAGGAGCTGTGCAGGGGGTGAGCAGTGAGGCCAGGGTAGAGTTGAGGGTGAGAAACCCCAGTGGGCACCACAGGGTCTGGGGTGCTTTACCGACCCTTTTAACCTCCCGTTTGTGTTTGATGTTTTCCCATTTGCTCTTTAGTTTTCTTTAGGATGAATCGGAGGAGCCCCTGAGGTGACGCGTGTATGACTCTCTCTCCTTTCCCGTCAGGTCTAGCTGTGGAAATGTCCACTTGGGAAGGAGTGATAGTGACACCCTCGGAGAAAGCTTACGAAAAGCCACCGGAGAAGAAGGAGGGCGAGGAGGAGGCCACAGAAGGAGCCGAGGAAGAGGAGGAAATCATGGAGACGACGGAGTGAAGGACGTTACTTAGTGGGTAGGTGCTGTGCCGTCACCCCCTCTTCGCCCTCCACTCCGCTCACTGTTGTGGCCGAGGTTATTTTACCCGGTGCTGCCATCGTGCTGGTTTATCCTGTCTGACTGCGCCCCCCTCCTCTACCCCAACAACTGACAGCGCTCTCCCGGTACACCCCCGAGCTGAGAACTGCTGAAATCGAATAATAAATCATGCCCCCACGATAAAAAGGAAATGAAAGGTGCCGACTACCACTGTGTTGGCAAAGGATATTAATGGTTAAAACAGCCGCATTTATAGTTCCGGTGTTTTGGGGCAGGGTTTAGAAAACTCCGAAGTGTACGATGGAGTTATCCTGACCTATAACTGTTTATCGATTTTAGTTCCGATGATGTATTTCAACGAAGTTCTTCGGCACTTTTAATCCAAAACCAGCTTTATTCTGCGAATTTAGTTAACATTTGTATAAACACACACAGTAAGAATTATCAACTACAAACATAAATACCCCACACAGCTACAGTAATCTGTGTATAACCCTTAATGAATTCCCCCTTAACTGTTCCAATTCAATAACTAAAACCAGAAACCCCATTTCAAAGATGTGGCCCAGCCCCCGGCTTTCTCACTGGTATAAGGCTTGTTATTGATACTCTGTTCCCCTTTTTCAAACAGCTGGTTTGAATTCCTCCCAGAAATAAATCATCTCTTTCAAGTTATCAAGTGGTCTGGAAACAGCTTTTTAAATGATAGAGACACACGTCTTTCAACCTGTGCAGTTCAAAACCCAGTCCCAAATCTCAAAGCGCCAGTAAAAACTCGGAGCCACAGCCCAGCTCCAGCCATCACTGCAGCCATGTGATAAGACGAGGACATATCTTAACTGTCCTGGCACTGTCCCCTTTATCAGAGTGTGAAATGGGACGAGAAACGGCGACGCTGCCACCTAGTCGGAATTGGTTTAAATATGGCCACCGGGGGTCCGCGAGAGCATTGTCTCCCGAGGTATCGTGAGCGCTCCCCGTGTCACGGCCGACACCGCGTTTCAATGCCGAGGGCGGACTGCATCGTCAGCGATGCTGTGCTTCAGACGGTAATCTGTTGGACCGGGGGGGGGGGGGGGGGGGGGGGCAATGGGACAGTGTTCCTCCCCCCGTCCCAGCGCTGGCAAAGGCACATTGGCTGTTTGTTGAACCGTCTTTGGTGCCGTGTGGCGAAGCGCCCTCCTGCTTGTCTATGTGAGCCTCGGCGCTCTGAATCCCTGCAGGTGCGCTATGTGTGTGGTCAGAGAGCTGTGTTGCACATGGACGGTGCGGCGGCGCTGTGGTTAGCGATTCTACCTCAGCGCCGAGGACCCGGGTTCGACCCCAGCTCTGGGTCACTGTCTCGGGTTTCAGCCCTGTCCGCCAACACAGACTGCGACTAAACTTTTTCTTGCGTTTTGCTCCTTCACCCACCCCCCCCCGCTCTTCTTTTTCAGGCAAGCCTCCTGTGACAGAGCAGTACCCTGACACGCGCACGCTTCGGCCTTAACACTGGACCAAGCAACCGTCTGCCGCCCTGAATGTTGTATTTCTTTTTGTAGTTGATTCCAAGTTGCAATAAAGTTTTATTTCCATTTCCTAATCCTGCCGGGAAATGTACTGCCGGCTGATCTCGGCAATGGTCTGTCGATATTGAATAGCAGACAGTTGAAAAGCATGGCATCGGTGCTTAGAAACTTCCTGCCCAGAGTATCAAAGTAAAGTGGCACTGCCCGCTTACAAAACTGTGCGGGGCCAGATCGCTGCATGGTCCAATTCCTGAATATTGAACAGTTGGCAAGTCTTGGTGTAGACATAGTCAGGAGTGAGTTACAGACTGGAATCTAATCGAGGGGTTCGGGGTGGTTTATATATAGAATAACAGATACCCGGGAGTGAGTTACAGACTGGAATCTAATCGAGGGGTTCGGGGTGGTTTATATATAGAATAACAGATACCCGGGAGTGAGTTACAGACTGGAATCTAACCGAGGGGTTCAGGGTGGTTTATATATAGAATAACAGATACCCGGGAGTGAGTTACAGACTGGAATCTAATCGAGGGGTTCGGGGTGGTTTATATATAGAATAACAGATACCCGGGAGTGAGTTACAGACTGGAATCTAACCGAGGGGTTCAGGGTGGTTTATATACAGAATAACAGATACCCGGGAGTGAGTTACAGACTGGAATCTAATCGAGGGGTTCGGGGTGGTTTATATATAGAATAACAGATACCCGGGAGTGAGTTACAGACTGGAATCTAATCGAGGGGTTCGGGGTGGTTTATATATAGAATAACAGATACCCGGGAGTGAGTTACAGACTGGATCTAATCGAGGGGTTCAGGGTGGTTTATATATAGAATAACAGATACCCAGGAGTGAGTTACAGACTGGAATCTAACCGAGGGGTTCAGGGTGGTTTATATATAGAATAACAGATACCCGGGAGTGAGTTACAGACTGGAATCTAATCGAGGGGTTCAGGGTGGTTTATATATAGAATAACAGATACCCAGGAGTGAGTTACAGACTGGAATCTAACCGAGGGGTTCAGGGTGGTTTATATATAGAATAACAGATACCCGGGAGTGAGTTACAGACTGGAATCTAATCGAGGGGTTCAGGGTGGTTTATATATAGAATAACAGATACCCAGGAGTGAGTTACAGACTGGAATCTAATCGAGGGGTTCGGGGTGGTTTATATATAGAATAACAGATACCCGGGAGTGAGTTACAGACTGGATCTAATCGAGGGGTTCAGGGTGGTTTATATATAGAATAACAGATACCCAGGAGTGAGTTACAGACTGGAATCTAACCGAGGGGTTCAGGGTGGTTTATATATAGAATAACAGATACACGGGAGTGAGTTACAGACTGGAATCTAATCGAGGGGTTCGGGGTGGTTTATATATAGAATAACAGATACCCAGGAGTGAGTTACAGACTGGAATCTAACCGAGGGGTTCAGGGTGGTTTATATATAGAATAACAGATACCCGGGAGTGAGTTACAGACTGGAATCTAATCGAGGGGTTCAGGGTGGTTTATATATAGAATAACAGATACCCAGGAGTGAGTTACAGACTGGAATCTAATCGAGGGGTTCAGGGTGGTTTATATATAGAATAACAGATACCCGGGAGTGAGTTACAGACTGGAATCTAATCGAGGGGTTCGGGGTGGTTTATATATAGAATAACAGATACCCGGGAGTGAGTTACAGACTGGAATCTAATCGAGGGGGTCAGGGTGGTTTATATATAGAATAACAGATACCCAGGAGTGAGTTACAGACTGGAATCTAATCGAGGGGTTGGGGGTGGTTTATATTTAGAATAACAGACACCCGGGAGTGAGTTACAGACTGGAATCTAATCGAGGTGTTCAGGGTGGTTTATATATAGAATAACAGATACCCAGGAGTGAGTTACAGACTGGAATCTAATCGAGGGGTTCAGGGTGGTTTATATATAGAATAACAGATACCCGGGAGTGAGTTACAGACTGGAATCTAACCGAGGGGTTCAGGGTGGTTTATATATAGAATAACAGATACCTGGGAGTGAGTTACAGACTGGAATGTAATCGAGGGGTTCGGGATGGTTTATATATAGAATAACAGATACCCGGGAGTGAGTTACAGACTGGAATCTAATCGAGGGGGTTCGGGGTGGTTTATATATAGAATAACAGATACCCGGGAGTGAGTTACAGACTGGAATCTAATCGAGGGGTTCGAGGTGGTTTGTATATAGAATAACAGAGACCCGGGAGTGAGTTACAGGCTGGAATCTAATCGAGGGGTTCGGGGTGGTTTATATAGAGAATATCTTGCTGGTCACTTTGGCCAGAAGCTGCCCCAGTGAGGTGGCACAGTGGTTAGCACTGCTGCCTCAGCGCCAAGGACCCAGGTTCAATTCCGGCCTCTGGCGACTGCGGAGTCTGCACGCTCTCCCCCGTGTCTGCGTGGGTTTCCTCCGGGTGCTTCTGTTTCCTCCCACAGTCCCAAAGATGTGCAGGTTAGGTGGATTGGCTGTGATAAATTGCCCCTTGGTGTCGCGGTGGGGGGGAGGTTGAGGTCATCAGTAGGGATGGTGATCCCGGGTGGGGCAAGAGCCGGGGTTGCTGAAGCCTGTTGCCCCAAAAAGGGCGGGGAACCAAGCCTGTGTTTGTCTGGCTCCGAGTTAAACCGGGCCGCACCATTTTTTTAATTACCATCTGACCCATGCTCCGTTGTGTGATCAAGGCTCTCCTGTAGGTGTGCCTGGAGTGGTGTTTCATTCTGCGCTGTGGTTTTATTCGAACATTAATAGCGTTATGCAACTGGCTTCACTTTGTGAAACTGCGAGGAAAGGCCCAGGTATGGTGTCTCTGACCAGTAGGTACCATTTATGTTGAAGCGAACTTTAAACACGGAATCGCACATCTTTCCAGTTACCAGGTCAAACAGTTCTTAAATAAAAGGAAACGTTTCAACTTGCTACCTGGGTGGCAGTGATTAGCCTCACGGCACTGAGGACCTGGCCTCGATCCCAGCCCCGGGTCACTGTCCGTGTGGCGTTTGCATATGCTCCCCCTGTCTGCATGGGTCACACCCCCGCGACCCCAAAGATGTGCAGGGTAGGTGGATTGGCCACCTTATTTGGGAAAAACAATAATTGGGTACTCTAAATTTATCACCTACACCTTCAAAATATATATATATATGTACATTCCAATAGAGTTCCAAAGTCCACTTATAAATAAAGTTAGCAGGGGCTGCATGGTGGTGCAATGGTTAGCACTGCTGCCTCATGGCATGAGGACCCGGGTCACTGTCCGTGTGGAGTTTGCACATTCCATGTCTGTGTGGGTCTCACCCCCACAACCCAAAGATGTGCAGGGTAGGTAGATTGGCCATGTTAAATTGCCCCTGAATTGGAAAACAATAATTGAGTATTCTAAATTTATCACCTACCCCTGCAATATATATACATTCCAATAAAGCAAACCAATAGAGTTCCAAAGATCATTTATAAATCAAGTTAGTATGGTGGTGCAGTGGTTAGCACTGCTGCCTCACGGCGGAAGGACCCGGGTTCGATCCCAGCCCTGGGTCACTGTCCGTGTGGAGTTTGCAGATTCTCCCTGTATCTGGATTTCGCCCCCACAACCCAAAGATGCGCCAGGCTACTAGTGACGATAGAGATTATTACTATTAGGTGGGTTGGCCAAGCTAAATTGCCCTCGATTGGAAAACAAAAGTGAAATGGGTACATTAAATTTATAAATAAATAAAGTTAGCAATTGAGTTCACTTGCTTTCTGTGTGAAGAATCCTTGGAGGGACCCTTTCCCGAGCCAGCAGAAGAGCTCTCTTGTCGGACATTTCTGCTCACTCAAAATCCTGCGGCAGACTGCAAAACTACCGACAGACCTGTCTCCTCCAATTAATGGCATCATCAGGCATTCTTTAGTCCCCTCCTACTAAGCGGTACCATGACCTGCTTCGCTCAGACGAAACACAATTCCGTACAAATTATTTGCACCCCAGCAATCCTCCCCAATCAAAACGTTCCATTAGCCCTCTGTAAACAAGTAACTGATTAAGTTCAATTAATTGCCCACCGTTATATCCTTTCAATCACAGCTTTAGCCGTAGTGCCTGTATTTATTTGAAGCCACTGTTTTTAATAGCATTGGTGCAGTATATATATTTTTTTCCTGCATTCAGCATCTTGTGTGCAGAACAAGCCATTAAATCATTTAACTCTGAAAATGTAGGTTCTCGCACATTCCCTGTAGCGAAGCTTTTTCCACTGAAGTTTGATCAATATAAATGCAGTGTAACAGCACTGTTCTCTGACCTTGGCTGTGTGTGTTGGGGGGGGGGGGGGGGGGGGGTGGGAAGAGAGTGAGAGCGTACGAGCGAGTCGAGGCGTGGACCTCAGAGCGAAGCAGAACCGGCAGGCAAGTCCTAGCCTTGGTTGGGTAGCCTGACCGGGAAGCAGCCCACTTTGGCTGCGGAGAAGGGGTAACCAGAGGACAACGCAGCCAGAGCGTTTCCCAGCTGTTGTATGCCCACAGCCCGTGCGCAAGGCAGAGTGGGGTTCGGGGAGACTGGTTAGAGATTCAATCGCGCGCTTGCACAAACATCCTGCGATAGATTGGAAGTACGATTTATAAAACGTGTAGCAGAAACTGCGTAGGTAGGCAGCGTACTCAATTGAATGATAGTAAAGTCGCTATAGCCCCAGATGATGATGGAACAAAAAGTACAGGACAGGAACAGGCCCTTCAGCCCTCCAAGCCTGTGCCAACCAGTGCTGCCCCTCCGACCTAAAGCCTACACGTCCGGGATCCCTCTATTCCCATCCGATTCATGTATTTGTCAAGGCGCACCTTAAACGTCCCTATCTGGTGGAGTTGCAGATAGCGAGGAGGACTGTCAGAGAATACAGCAAAATATAGATAGATTGGAGAGTTGGGCAGAGAAATGGCAGATGGAGTTCAATCCAGGCAAATGCGAGATGATGCATTTTGGAAGATCTAACTCAAGAGCGGACTATATAGTCAATGGAAGGGTCCTGGAGAAAATTGATGTACAGAGATCTGGGAGTTCAGGTCCATTGTACCCTGAAGGTGGCAACGCAGGTCGATAGAGTGGTCAAGAAGGCATACAGCATGCTTGCCTTCATCGGACGGGGTATTGTGTACAAGAGTCGGTAGATCATGTTACAGTTGTATCGGACTTTGGTTAGGCCACATTTGGAATACTGCGTGCAGTTCTGGTCGCCACATTACCAGAAGGATGTGGATGCTTTAGAGAGGGTGCAGAGGAGGTTCACCAGGATGTTGCCTGGTAAGGAGGGGGCTAGCTATGAAGAAAGGTTGAGTAGATTAGGATTGTTTTCATTGGAAAGACGGAGGTTGAGGGGAGACCTGATTGAGGTCTACAAAATTATGAGAGGTATGGACAGGCTGGATAGCAACAAGCTTTTTCCAAGAGTGGGGGTGTCAATTACAAGGGGTCACGATTTCAAGGTGAGAGGGGGAAAGTTTAAGGGAGATGTGCGTGGAAAGTCTTTTACGCAGAGGGTGGTGGGTGCCTGGAATGCTTTGCCAGCGGAGGTGGTAGAGGCGGGTACGATAGCATCATTTAAGATGCATTTAAGGGCAGCACGGTAGCATTGTGGATAGCACAATCGCTTCACAGCTCCAGGGTCCCAGGTTCGATTCTGGCTTGGGTCACTGTCTGTGCGGAGTTTCCACATCCTCCCCGTGTGTGCGTGGGTTTCCTCCGGGTGCTCCGGTTTCCTCCCACAGTCCAAAGCTGTGCAGGTTAGGTGGATTGGCCATGCTAAATTGCCTTAGTGTCCAAAATTGCCCTTAGTGTTGGGTGGGGTTACTGGGTTATGGGTGGAGGTGTTAACCTTGGGTAGGGTGCTCTTTCCAGGAGCCGGTGCAGACTCGATGGGCCGAATGGCCTCCTTCTGCACTGTAAATTCTATGATCTATGATCTGGACAGATATATGAACGGGTGGGGAACAGAGAGAAGTAGACCTTGGAAAATAGGCACCAGGTTTGATAAAGGATCTGGATCGGCGCAGGCTGGGAGGGCCGAAGGGCCTGTTCCTGTGCTGTAATTTTCTTTGTTCCACACGGATAGTGACCCAGAGCCGGGATCGGACCTGGGACATTGACGCCATGAGGCAGCAGGGCTAATCCACTGCGCCACCGTGCTGCCTGACTTCATGACTTTTAATGTCCTGCCTGCATCACGCCCTCGGGAAATGCAGTGCAGTACCTCGCCCAGCAGAGAAAGAGTCCCCTCGCCTGGCCATCGATTCTTTTGCCAACTGCGCAACACCTGGGTCCTTCAGTCTTCCAAATGAATGTAGGGGGTAGAAGTTCAACCTCTCCAGACCATGCAATAAATACGTGGTAGTCTCGAGCTTCAGTTTCCTGTTTCTCCTTTTCCCACCGCCCACCCCCCCCCCCCCCCCCCCCAAATAACCCTGGTCCACCTAATATCTGTGTATCTGGCTGTTGGCTTCAAACAGGACTTGGAACGAGTTGGTGATGGCCTCCAGGTTTTGTGGAAATCTTCCTCGTCCTCCTCCAGACCCCGGGATAGCGAACTTGATCTTCTCTCAGGTGGAGGAATCCCGGCAGCCGTAGGTGGCGTTGCCGATCGCCAGACGAGCAGGATTCCCTGGCTGGGGCGATTAGGGAAGCGAAGGCCGGGGCATCGACCCTCTTCCCCGTAAATAGGTCCCCTCGGTTTCCCCCCCTCCCAGACCGTCCGCGTCCAGGAACCCCTCCAGCATTCTGCTTATCGGGGTTCGCGGGCGCGTAACGCCCCTGCTTTCTGGGGGAAGAGCGGCCCACAAACGGCATGAGCCCGCCAGAGAAACGGGAGACTTCAGATCCTTGAGCCCCAAACGAGGGCTGCAGAGGGATACTGCGTTTCGTCTCCGACGGCGGGCAGTACTGAAGCCGCCCACCAGGTGGCGGTGTCCCTCAGCTGATCGCACCTCACACCTTTCGTCGGAATGGCTCCGCATCCAGAGGGACCGTTCGGTCCATCGCCCACCTGCTAGCTCTCCGCAATCTCCGCTCTCAAGCCGGACGAACCCCCAGGTTTTTCCCCCCCCCCCCCCCGCCCAGTTGGTGAAACATGATCTCGCCACCTGTGCCGGTTGACCTTGGTCTCTCGGGGGGGGGGGGGGGGGGGGGGGGGGGGGGGGAGAACATTCGGCCCATCTAAACCACTCCGCCTCTCAATGCAATCGTAGCTTTCAACTCCATTTTCCCACCCCCCCCCTCCAATCCCTTAATCTCCTGATAGGTCCGAAGTCTGTCTCTCCCCCCCCCCCCGACCCCCAGCCTTTGTTCAACGATGGAGCGCCCACGATTCACTGGGGCAAAGAACCCCCCCCAAAGATTCACCACCCTTTGATTGAAGAAATTCCTCCTCATCTGGGTCTTGAATGATCGCCCCCCCCCCCCCTTATCCCGAGATTGTGAGATTGCGCCCCCCCCCCCCCCCCCCCCCCCACCCCCCCGCTCTGTGCCACTTTTTCCCTCTTCAACTATTTATCCATTGCCCCCTCGGGTGTCTGTGCGGAGTTTGCACGTTCTCCCCGTGTGTGCGCGCGTTTCCTCCGGGTGCTCCGGTTTCCTCCCACAGTCCAAAAATGTGCGGGTTAGGTGGATCGGCCGTGCTAAATTGTCCCTTAGTGTCCAAAGATGTGCAGGCTAGGTGGATTGGCCGTGCTAAATTGTCCCTTAGTATCCAAAGATGTACATGTTAGGTGGATTGGCCGTGCTAAATTGCCCCTTAGTGTCCAAAGATGTGCGGGTTAGGTGGATTGGCCGTGCTAAATTGCCCCTTAGTGTCCAAAGATGTGCAGGTTAGGTGGATTGGCCGTGCTAAATTGTCCCTTAGTATCCAAAGATGTACAGGTTAGGGTGGATTGGCCGTGCTAAATTGTCCCTTAGTGTCCAAAGATGTGCAGGTTAGGTGGATTGGCCATGCTAAATTGCCCCTTAGTATCCAAAGATGTGCAGGTTAGGTGGATTGGCCGTGCTAAATTGCCCCTTAGTATCCAAAGATGTGCAGGTTAGGTGGATTGGCCGTGCTAAATTGCCCCTTAGTATCCAAAGATGTACAGGTTAGGTGGATTGGCTGTGCTAAATTGTCCCTTAGTGTCCAAAGATGGGCAGGTTAGACAGGGGGGGGGGGGGCTGATGGGGCCCGGGGCCGGGGGGGGGGGTGGTGGGCTTGGGTCAGGGTGCTCGCCCCAGCCTCCCAAGAGCGAAACGAGGGAGGGACTGGATAGACCCAAGGTCTGGAGTAATCGGGAGGTGGCAGTTTAAGGGTTAATCCTCGGCCGTCGGTCAGACTCCGGGAGTTCAGAGAGGCTGCAGTCCCCCCCCCCCCCCTCCCCCCCCCCCCCTCCCTACCTCCAGCTCCCCTCTCCCCCTCCTCGCGTGCCTGCGTCCGGAGAGAAGGTTCTGCCTTTGGCCGCGGAGGGTCCCGTCTGAGGTCCCGCTGCCTGTCACTCAGACCGTCCCCCTCCCCAATCGCGTGCCCCCCCCCCCCCCCACCGGCTGCCACTGTAGCAGCAACCCGCAGCCCAGGCACTTCGTCGGCACTGAGCCCGATGAGCATCCAGGGACTATTGAACCACCCGCGGACAGGTTGTGTGTTGTAATGCGTCTCCTTCAGTAATTCAAAGGGGTTTTGTGTGTGTGTGTGTGTGTGTGTGTGGAGAGGGGGGGGGGTTTATCCGAGACAGAAACAGCAGCTTTTTCATGGTGTTCAAAGAGTGAGAGGCAAAGAGCTTCTCTCAGGAGGGGGTTAGAGGGTCTCGAGGACCTGTGGATGTTGAGCTGACAGGAGAGTGAGGAGAGAGAGGCTGGGTCTGAAGGGAGAGGAAGGTGCATTTCGGGGGGAGGGGGGCAAACTGATCAGAATTGACCACAAACCGTGTCCCCCCCCCTTCCTCTCTCTCTTTCTCTCTCTTCCCAGTCACCGCTCTTACGAAAAGGGTGTCAGTTCGTTAGGGCAGTGCGTCCGGGAGAGGCGGGGGTGGGGGGGAGAGGAGAGGAGGTTTGGGGGGGGGGGGAGAGGAGAGGAGGTTTGGGGAGGGGGGGGGGTCGGCAGTGAGGCGAGAGAGGGAGGCTGTGCTTGAGATCGGGGAAGAGGGGGAGCGTTTGAGAAGAAAGGGGGGGGTTAGGGGGTGGAGAGAGATAGAGGCGGGGGGGAGGGGGAGAGGGTGCTACTGGAGAAGGGGGGGGGTTGTGAAGTGTCTGAGAGAGGGCGAGTGTGAGAGGAGAGCGAGGGGAGAGGAGGAGGCTGCGGGAGGGAGGGCGAGGAGAGAGGGAGTGAGGAGAGGGTGGAGGAGAGGGGGAGAGGGTACGGGAGAGGGGGTAGGCAGGGGAAGAGGGGAGGAGAGGGGGAGTGAAAAGAGGCTGCGCGGAGGGGAGTAGGCAGAGGGAGATTGAGGGGCGAGGGAGTGAGGAGGGGAGTGGACAGGAGGGAGATTGAGGGGCGAGGGAGTGCGGATAGGCTGTGTTGAGGGGAGTGGACAGGAGGGAGAGCGAGGAGAGCAGGAATGTGTGAAAGGAGAGGTAGGATATGCGCGATGGAGTGATTCAGGTCAGCGCTGCCCTCGGAGTTGTTCTGGGTGGTTGGCAGAGGGAGGGTTGGCAGAGGGAGGATTGGCAGAGGGAGGGTTGGCAGAGGGGAGGGTTGGCAGCGGGAGGATTGGCAGAGGGAGGATTGGCAGAGGGAGGGTTGGCAGAGGGGGAGTTGGCAGAGGGAGAGTTGGCAGAGGGGAGGGTTGGCGGAGGGAGGGTTGGCAGAGGGGAGCGTTGGCAGAGGGGAGGGTTGGCAGAGGGAGGGTGGCAGAGGGAGGGTTGGCAGAGGGGAGGGTTGGCAGAGGGAGGGTTGGCAGAGGGAGGGTTGGCAGAGGGAGGGTTGGCAGAGGGGAGCGTTGGCAGAGGGGAGGGTTGGCAGAGGGGAGGGTTGGCAGAGGGGAGGGGTTGGCAGAGGGGAGCCAGCAGGGAGCCATGAAGCCGGTCTGCATTCTCTGGGCACTCTGCAGCCTCTTCCAGCTGGCGTGGGCCTCAGGTCCCGAGCTGCTGACCATCGCAGTGGTCCTTCCCCAGAACAACACGGCCTACCCCTGGGCCTGGCAAAGGGTGGGACCAGCCGTCCGGCTGGCCAGGGACAACATCAACCAAGACCCTGGCCTGCTGGCGGGCCACCGCCTGCACTACGTCTTCGGCAACTGTGAGGACGGGCAAGGCACCTGCTCCGAGTCCATCGCCCCCCTGGTGGCCGTCGACCTCAAGTTCGCCAACAACCCTGACGTCTTTGTCGGGCCGGGCTGCGTCTACACGGCAGCGCCCGTGGCCCGCTTCACCGGGCACTGGAGGGTCCCCATGCTGACGGCGGGAGCGCCCGCTTACGGCTTCTCCTCCAGGTCGCACAACTACCCGCTGATGACCAGGACCGGCCCCTCCCACGGCAAGCTGGGCGAGTACGTGGCCTTCATTCACCAACGCTACAACTGGACCAAGCGGGCCCTAATCATCTACAACGATGAGAAGACGGACGATAGGCCCTGCTACTTTGCCGTGGAGGGTCTGTACCAGGAGATACCCAAGTTCCGCAATCTGACAGTGGTTGACATCCCTTTTAAGGAGAGCAGCTCCATCGACTACACCTTCCTGGTCCACGAGATCAAGCAGAAGGGGCGGAGTGAGTACGCATATCTATCCATACGTTCAGTTAGCGATCGGCTTGGGGAGGGGGGGGGGGGGGAAGGAAGGCCATTCAGCCCATCGCCCCCCACCTCCAAACCGCGGGGCGTGGAGGTGATGGGAGGAAAACCCTCTTCACCCCGGAGGAATGGTTGGTGTCCGGGACTGGGTTCCCGAGGGGGTGGTGGAGGCTGGTACGCGCGAGCAATCTGCCGGGGAATCGGATTTCTGTCTCGAATGAAAGACTGCGCAATGTTACGGGGTTAAAAGGCAGCAGGGGTGGAAGGTTCTTTCATAGGATCAGTGCACTCGATGGGCCGAATGGTCTACCGCACGGTCTACATTCCGTCAGAGTTCCGCAATCTCCCCCACTCCCCGTGGGAGCGAGTCCCACATTCTCCCCCCACTCCCTGTGGGAGCGAGTCCCACATTCTCCCCCACTCCCCGTGGGAGCCAGTCCCACATTCACCCCACTCCCCGTGGGAGCGAGTGCCACATTCTCCCCCACTCCCCTGTGGGAGCGAGTCCCACATTCTCCCTCACTACCCGTGGGAGCGAGTCCCACATTCTCCCCCACTCGCCGTGGGAGCGAGTCCCACATTCTCCCCCACTCCCCCGTGGGAGCCAGTCCCACATTCTCCCCACTCCCCGTGGGAGCCAGTCCCACATTCTCCCCCCACTCCCCGTGGGAGCCAGTCCCACATTCTCCCCCACTCCCCGTGGGAGCGAGTCCCACATTCTCCCCCACTCCCTGTGGGAGCGAGTCCCACATTCTCCCCCACTCCCCGTGGGAGCGAGTCCCACATTCTCCCCACTCCCCGTGGGAGCGAGTCCACATTCTCCCCCACTCCCCGTGGGAGCGAGTCCCACATTCTCCCCACTCCCTGTGGGAGCGAGTCCCACATTCTCCCCCACTCGCCCGTGGGAGCGAGTCCCACATTCTCCCCCACTCGCCGTGGGAGCGAGTCCCACATTCTCCCCACTCCCCGTGGGAGCGAGTCCCACATTCTCCCCCACTCCCCGTGGGAGCGAGTCCCACATTCTCCCCCACTCCCCGTGGGAGCGAGTCCCACATTCTCCCCCACTCCCCGTGGGAGCGAGTCCCACATTCTCCCCCACTCCCCGTGGGAGCGAGTCCCACATTCTCCCCCCCACTCCCCGTGGGAGCGAGTCCCACATTCTCCCCCACTCCCCGTGGGAGCGAGTCCCACATTCTCCCCCACTCCCGTGGGAGCCAGTCCCACGTTCGCCCCCACTCCACGTGGGGGCGAGTCCCACGTTCTCCCCCCACTCCCCGTGGGAGCCAGTCCCACGTTCGCCCCCACTCCCCGGGGAGCCAGTCCCACATTCTCCCCCACTCCCCGTGGGAGCGAGTCCCACGTTCTCCCCCACTCCCCGTGGGAGCGAGTCCCACATTCTCCCCCACTCCCTGTGGGAGCGAGTCCCACATTCTCCCCACTCCCCGTGGGAGCGAGTCCCACATTCTCCCCCACTCCCTGTGGGAGCGAGTCCCACATTCTCCCCCACTCCCTGTGGGAGCGAGTCCCACATTCTCCACGTGGGGGTGTGTCCCACATTCTCCCCCACTCCCCGTGGGAGCAGTCCCACATTCTCCCCCACTCCCCGTTGAGGAGCGAGTCCCACATTCTCCCCCTCTCCCCGAGGGAGCGAATCCCAACATTCTCCCCCCACTCCCCGTGGAGCGAAGTCCAACATTCTCCCCCACTCCCCGTGGGAGCGAGTCCACATGTCCCCCCACTCCCCGTGGGAGCCAGTCCCCCATTCTCACCAACTCCCCGTGGGGAGCGAGTCCCACATTCTCCCCCTCTCCCCGAGGGGAGCGAATCCCACATTCTCCCCCCACTCCCCGTGGGAGCGGTCCCACATTCTCCCTCACTCCCGTGGGAGCGAGTCCCACATTCCCCTCACTCCCAGAGGGAGCGAATCCACATTCTCCCCCCAATCCCTGTGGGGAGCGAGTCCCACATTCTCCCCCACTCCCCGTGGGAGCGAGTCCCACCTTGTCCCCCACTCCCGTGGGAGCGAGTCCCACATTCTCCCCACTCCCCGTGGGAGAAAGTCCCACATTCTCCCCCACTCCCCGTGGGAGCGAGTCCCACATTCTCCCCCACTCCCCGTTGGGAGCGAGTCCCACATTCTCCCCGACTCCCGTGGGAGCCAGTCCCACATTCTCCCCCACTCCCCGTGGGAGCCAGTCCCACATTCTCCCCACTCCCTGTGGGAGCGAGTCCCACATTCTGCCAGTCCCACATTCTCCCCACTCCCTGTGGGAGCGAGTCCCACATTCTGCCAGTCCCACATTCTCCCCACTCCCCGTGGGAGCGAGTCCCACATTCTCCCCCACTCCCGTGGGAGCGAGACCCACATTCTCCCCACTCCCTGGGTAGGAGAGACATTTCTATTGAATTTCCCGGTGGATTGAACAACTCCACCTCAGTTAAGAGAAACAATTGCAATTACCCAAATGCCATTTTGTGCTGCGTTAAGAGCCGTCTTTATGGAGGGGAGGGAGTGAGGGAGGGATCAATCGATGCTGGCTGGGGGGGTGGGGGTCGAAGGATGGATCAGAATTAATCCAGCAATGTTCTGAGATCTGAAATCATGGTGAGATGGTTCGAGGACCAGCGTTGAGCGACCATTAGAACACAAAGAGCCCCCACAGCTCGGAGAGAGGCCATTTGGCCCATCGAGTCAGCACTGTCCCAGCCTGCTCTGAACTCCCCCCCCCCCCCCCCCCCCCCCCCCCCCCCCCCCCCCCGCCACCCCCACCAATTCGATAGTGCAAAATATCTCGAGCACTTAGATTCTGGATCTAAATCGACAGGGAAGGTAAACACAAGGTGCCACACCGCTGAGTTTTTATTCAGTGAACCGAGAAAGGAGATATATTTCTGTGTCGCGCTCCCTGCTCTGTAGGGTGTCACGACTTTGAGCAGCCAGCAGTGATTGATTCAATGCCGGATGAAAGGCATGAGCGTGTGAATCGATACGGGCGACAGGGCCTGTCTGCCTAGACTTGCTCCCATCGCCCGAGGTCACGATGGGAGAGGGTAATTCCAGAACATTCGGTCAGCACTACAGCACTCTCTCAGTACTGACCCTCTGACAGTGCGGCACTCCCTCAGTACTGACCCTCTGACAGTGCGGCACTCCCTCAGTACTGACCCTCTGACAGTGCGGCACTCCCTCAGTACTGACCCTCTGACAGTGCGGCGCTCCCTCAGTACTGACCCTCTGACAGTGCAGCACTCCCTCAGTACTGACCCTCCGACAGTGCGGCACTCCCTC
This sequence comes from Scyliorhinus canicula, assembly GCF_902713615.1. Lineage (NCBI taxonomy): Eukaryota > Metazoa > Chordata > Chondrichthyes > Carcharhiniformes > Scyliorhinidae > Scyliorhinus > Scyliorhinus canicula. Next base: position 14,094,811 of record NC_052175.1, on the reverse strand, counting down.
AGTACTGACCCTCTGACAGTGCGGCGCTCCCTCAGTACTGACCCTCCCACAGTGCGGCACTCCCTCAGTACTGACCCTCTGACAGTGCGGCGCTCCCTCAGTACTGACCCTCTGACAGTGCGGCACTCCCTCAGTACTGACCCTCTGACAGTGCGGCACTCCCTCAGTACTGACCCTCTGACAGTGCGGCACTCCCTCAGTACTGACCCTCTGACAGTGCGGCTCCCTCAGTACTGACCCTCTGACCAGTGCGGCACTCCCTCAGTACTGACCCTCTGACAGTGCGGCGCTCCCTCAGTACTGACCCTCTGACAGTGCAGCACTCCCTCAGTACTGACCCTCCAACAGTGCAGCTCTCCCTCAGTACTGACCCTCCCACAGTGCGGCACTCCCTCAGTACTGACCCTCCCACAGTGCGGCACTCCCTCAGTACTGACCCTCTGACAGTGCGGCGCTCCCTCAGTACTGACCCTCTGACAGTGCGGCACTCCCTCAGTACTGACCCTCTGACACTGCGGCGCTCCCTCAGTACTGACCCTCTGACAGTGG
>NC_052175.1:14032554-14093762 GCF_902713615.1 Scyliorhinus canicula | reverse complement strand
AGATGATACTAAGATTGGTGGAGTTGCAGATAGCGAGGAGGACTGTCAGAGAATACAGCAAAATATAGATAGATTGGAGAGTGGGCAGAGAAATGGCAGATGGAGTTCAATCAGGCAATGCGAGATGATGCATTTTGGAAGATCTAACTCAAGAGCGGACTATATAGTCAATGGAAGGGTCCTGGAGAAAATTGATGTACAGAGATCTGGGAGTTCAGGTCCATTGTACCCTGAAGGTGGCAACGCAGGTCGATAGAGTGGTCAAGAATGGCATACAGCATGCTTGCCCTTCATCGGACGGGGTATTGTGTACAAGAGTCGGTAGATCATGTTACAGTTGTATCGGACTTTGTTAGGCCACATTTGGAATACTGCGTGCAGTTCTGGTCGCCACATTACCAGAAGGATGTGGATGCTTTAGAGAGGGTGCAGAGGAGGTTCACCAGGATGTTGCCTGGTAAGGAGGGGCTAGCTATGAAGAAAGGTTGAGTAGATTAGGATTGTTTTCATTGGAAAGACGGAGGTTGAGGGGAGACCTGATTGAGGTCTACAAAATTATGAGAGGTATGGACAGGCTGGATAGCAACAAGCTTTTTCCAAGAGTGGGGGTGTCAATTACAAGGGGTCACGATTTCAAGGTGAGAGGGGGAAAGTTTAAGGGAGATGTGCGTGGAAAGTCTTTTACGCAGAGGGTGGTGGGTGCCGGAATGCTTTGCCAGCGGAGGTGGTAGAGGCGGGTACGATAGCATCATTTAAGATGCATTTAAGGGCAGCACGGTAGCATTGTGGATAGCACAATCGCTTCACAGCTCCAGGGTCCCAGGTTCGATTCTGGCTTGGGTCACTGTCTGTGCGGAGTTTCCACATCCTCCCCGTGTGTGCGTGGGTTTCCTCCGGGTGCTCCGGTTTCCTCCCACAGTCCAAGCTGTGCAGGTTAGGTGGATTGGCCATGCTAAATTGCCTTAGTGTCCAAAATTGCCCTTAGTGTTGGGTGGGGTTACTGGGTTATGGGTGGAGGTGTTAACCTTGGGTAGGGTGCTCTTTCCAGGAGCCGGTGCAGACTCGATGGGCCGAATGGCCTCCTTCTGCACTGTAAATTCTATGATCTATGATCTGGACAGATATATGACGGGTGGGGAACAGAGAGAAGTAGACCTTGGAAAATAGGCACCAGGTTTGATAAAGGATCTGGATCGGCGCAGGCTGGGAGGGCCGAAGGGCCTGTTCCTGTGCTGTAATTTTCTTTGTTCCACACGGATAGTGACCCAGAGCCGGGATCGGACCTGGGACATTGACGCCATGAGGCAGCAGGGCTAATCCACTGCGCCACCGTGCTGCCTGACTTCATGACTTTTAATGTCCTGCCTGCATCACGCCCTCGGGAAATGCAGTGCAGTACCTCGCCCAGCAGAGAAAGAGTCCCCTCGCCTGGCCATCGATTCTTTTGCCAACTGCGCAACACCTGGGTCCTTCAGTCTTCCAAATGAATGTAGGGGGTAGAAGTTCAACCTCTCCAGACCATGCAATAAATACGTGGTAGTCTCGAGCTTCAGTTTCCTGTCTCTCCTTTTCCCACCGCCCCCCCCCCCCCCCCCCAAATAACCCTGGTCCACCTAATATCTGTGTATCTGGCTGTTGGCTTCAAACAGGACTTGGAACGAGTTGGTGATGGCCTCCAGGTTTTGTGGAAATCTTCCTCGTCCTCCTCCAGACCCCGGGATAGCGAACTTGATCTTCTCTCAGGTGGAGGAATCCCGGCAGCCGTAGGTGGCGTTGCCGATCGCCAGACGAGCAGGATTCCCTGGCTGGGGCAATTAGGGAAGCGAAGGCCGGGGCATCGACCCTCTTCCCCGTAAATAGGTCCCCTCGGTTTCCCCCCCCTCCCAGACCGTCCGCGTCCAGGAACCCCTCCAGCATTCTGCTTATCGGGGTTCGCGGGCGCGTAACGCCCCTGCTTTCTGGGGGAAGAGCGGCCCACAAACGGCATGAGCCCGCCAGAGAAACGGGAGACTTCAGATCCTTGAGCCCCAAACGAGGGCTGCAGAGGGATACTGCGTTTCGTCTCCGACGGCGGGCAGTACTGAAGCCGCCCACCAGGTGGCGGTGTCCCTCAGCTGATCGCACCTCACACCTTTCGTCGGAATGGCTCCGCATCCAGAGGGACCGTTCGGTCCATCGCCCACCTGCTAGCTCTCCGCAATCTCCGCTCTCAAGCCGGACGAACCCCCAGTTTTTCCCCCCCCCCCCCCGCCCAGTTGGTGAAACATGATCTCGCCACCCGTGCCGGTTGACCTTGGTCTCTCGGGGGGTGGGGGGGGGGAGAACATTCGGCCCATCGAAACCACTCCGCCTCTCAATGCAATCGTAGCTTTCAACTCCATTTCCCCCCCCCCTCCATCCCTTAATCTCCTGATAGGTCCGAAGTCTGTCTCTCCCCCCCCACCCCCCGACCCCCAGCCTTTGTTCAACGATGGAGCGCCCACGATTCACTGGGGCAAAGAACCCCCCCCAAAAGATTCACCACCCTTTGATTGAAGAAATTCCTCCTCATCTGGGTCTTGAATGATCGCCCCCCCCCCCCTTATCCCGAGATTGTGAGATTGCGCCCCACCCCCCCCCCCCCCCCCCCCCCCCCCGCTCTGTGCCACTTTTTCCCTCTTCAACTATTTATCCATTGCCCCCTCGGGTGTCTGTGCGGAGTCTGCACGTTCTCCCCGTGTGTGCGCGCGTTTCCTCCGGGTGCTCCGGTTTCCTCCCACAGTCCAAAGATGTGCGGGTTAGGTGGATCGGCCGTGCTAAATTGTCCCTTAGTGTCCAAAGATGTGCAGGCTAGGTGGATTGGCCGTGCTAAATTGTCTCTTAGTATCCAAAGATGTGCAGGTTAGGTGGATTGGCCGTGCTAAATTGTCCCTTAGTGTCCAAAGATGTACAGGTTAGGTGGATTGGCCGTGCTAAATTGTCCCTTAGTGTCCAAAGATGTACAGGTTAGGTGGATTGGCCGTGCTAAATTGTCCCTTAGTGTCCAAAGATGTACAAGTTAGATGGATTGGCCGTGCTAAATTGTCCCTTTTGTCCAAAGATGTACAGGTTAGGTGGATAGGCCGTGCTAAATTGTCTCTTATTGTCCAAAGATGTGCAGGTTAGGTGGATTGGCCATGCTAAATTGTCTCTTAGTGTCCAAAGATGTGCAGGTTGGGTGGATTGGCCATGCTAAATTGCCCCTTAGTGTCCAAAGATGTGCAGGTTAGGTGGATTGGCCGTGCTAAATTGTCCCTTAGTATCCAAAGATGTGCAGGTTAGGTGGATTGGCCGTGCAAAATTGCCCCTTAGTGTCCAAAGATGTGCAGGTTAGGTGGATTGGCCGTGCTAAATTGTCCCTTAGTATCCAAAGATGTGCAGGTTAGGTGGATTGGCCGTGCTAAATTGTCCCTTAGTGTCCAAAGATGTACAGGTTAGGTGGATTGGCCGTGCTAAAATGTCCCTTAGTGTCCAAAGATGTACAGGTTGGGTGGATTGGCCGTGCTAAATTGTCCCTTAGTGTCCAAAGATGGGCAGGTTAGACAGGGGGAGGGGCTGATGGGGCCCGGGGCGGGGAGGGGGGGGTGGGCTTGGGTCAGGGTGCTCGCCCCAGCCCCCCAAGAGCGAAACGAGGGAGGGACTGGATAGACCCAAGGTCTGGAGTAATCGGGAGGTGGCAGTTTAAGGGTTAATCCTCGGCCGTCGGTCAGACTCCGGGAGTTCAGAGAGGCTGCAGTCCCCCCCCCCCCCTCCCCCCCCCTCCCCCCCCCCCCCCCTCCCTACCTCCAGCTCCCCTCTCCCCCTCCTCGCGTGCCTGCGTCCGGAGAGAAGGTTCTGCCTTTGGCCGCGGAGGGTCCCGTCTGAGGTCCCGCTGCCTGTCACTCAGACCGTCCCCCTCCCCAATCGCGTGCCCCCCCCCCACCGGCTGCCACTGTAGCAGCAACCCGCAGCCCAGGCACTTCGTCGGCACTGAGCCCGATGAGCATCCAGGGACTATTGAACCACCCGCGGACAGGTTGTGTGTTGTAATGCGGCTTCTTCAGTAATTCAAAGGGGTTTTGTGTGTGTGTGTGTGTGTGTGTGTGTGGAGAGGGGGGGGGGGGGTTTATCCGAGACAGAAACAGCAGCTTTTTCATGGTGTTCAAAGAGTGAGAGGCAAAGAGCTTCTCTCAGGGAGGGGGTTAGAGGGTCTCGAGGACCTGTGGATGTTGGGCTGACAGGAGAGTGAGGAGAGAGAGGCTGGGTCTGAAGGGAGAGGAAGGTGCATTTCGGGGGGAGGGGGGCAAACTGATCAGAATTGACCACAAACCGTGTCCCCCCCCCCTTCCTCTCTCTCTTTCTCTCTCTTCCCAGTCACCGCTCTTACGAAAAGGGTGTCAGTTCGTTAGGGCAGTGCGTCCGGGAGAGGCGGGGGTGGGGGGGGAGAGGAGAGGAGGTTTGGGGGGGGGGGGGGGGGGGGGGAGAGGAGAGGAGGTTTGGGGAGGGGGGGGGGGTCGGCAGTGAGGCGAGAGAGGGAGGCTGTGCTTGAGATCGGGGAAGAGGGGGGGAGCGTTTGAGAAGAAAGGGGGGGGTTGGGGGGTGGAGAGAGATAGAGGCGGGGGGGAGGGGGAGAGGGTGCAACTGGAGAAGGGGGGGCGGGTTGTGAAGTGTCTGAGAGAGGGCGAGTGTGAGAGGAGAGAGGGAGAGCGAGGGGAGAGGAGGAGGCTGCGGGAGGGAGAGCGAGGAGAGAGGGAGTGAGGAGAGGCTGGAGGAGAGGGGGGAGAGGGTACGGGAGAGGGGGTAGGCAGGGGAAGAGGGGAGGAGAGGGGGAGTGAAAAGAGGCTGCGCGGAGGGGAGTAGGCAGAGGGAGATTGAGGGGCGAGGGAGTGAGGAGGGGAGTGGACAGGAGGGAGATTGAGGGGCGAGGGAGTGCGGATAGGCTGTGTTGAGGGGAGTGGACAGGAGGGAGAGCGAGGAGAGCAGGAATGTGTGAAAGGAGAGGTAGGATATGCGCGATGAAGTGATTCAGGTCAGCGCTGCCCTCGGAGTTGTTCTGGGTGGTTGGCAGAGAGGGGGTTGGCAGAGGGAGGGTTGGCAGAGGGAGGGTTGGCAGAGGGGAGGGTTGGCAGAGGGAGGATTGGCAGAGGAAGGATTGGCAGAGGGAGGGTTGGCAGAGGGGGGGTTGGCAGAGGGAGGGTTGGCAGAGGGAGGGTTGGCAGAGGGGGGGTTGGCAGAGGGAGGGTTGGCAGAGGGAGGGTTGGCAGAGGGGAGGGTTGGCAGAGGGGAGGGTTGGCGGAGGGAGGGTTGGCAGAGGGGAGGGTTGGCGGAGGGAGGGTTGGCAGAGGGAGGGTTGGCAGAGGGAGGGTTGGCAGAGGGAGGGTTGGCAGAGGGGACCCAGCGGGGGAGCCATGAAGCCGGTCTGCGTTCTCTGGGCACTCTGCAGCTTCTTCCAGCTGGCGTGGGCCTCAGGTCCCGAGCTGCTGACCATCGCAGTGGTCCTTCCCCAGAACAACACGGCCTACCCCTGGGCCTGGCAAAGGGTGGGACCAGCCGTCCGGCTGGCCAGGGACAACATCAACCAAGACCCTGGCCTGCTGGCGGGCCACCGCCTGCACTACGTCTTCGGCAACTGTGAGGACGGGCAAGGCACCTGCTCCGAGTCCATCGCCCCCCTGGTGGCCGTCGACCTCAAGTTCGCCAACAACCCTGACGTCTTTGTCGGGCCGGGCTGCGTCTACACGGCAGCGCCCGTGGCCCGCTTCACCGGGCACTGGAGGGTCCCCATGCTGACGGCGGGAGCGCCCGCTTACGGCTTCTCCTCCAGGTCGCACAACTACCCGCTGATGACCAGGACCGGCCCCTCCCACGGCAAGCTGGGCGAGTACGTGGCCTTCATTCACCAACGCTACAACTGGACCAAGCGGGCCCTAATCATCTACAACGATGAGAAGACGGACGATAGGCCCTGCTACTTTGCCGTGGAGGGTCTGTACCAGGAGATACCCAAGTTCCGCAATCTGACAGTGGTTGACATCCCTTTTAAGGAGAGCGGCTCCATCGACTACACCTTCCTGGTCCACGAGATCAAGCAGAAGGGGCGGAGTGAGTACGCATATCTATCCATACGTTCAGTTAGCGATCGGCTTGGGGAGGGGGGGGGGGGGGGGGGGGAAGGAAGGCCATTCAGCCCATCGACCCCCACCTCCAAACCGCGGGACGTGGAGGTGATGGGAGGAAAATCCTCTTCACCCCGGAGGAATGGTTGGTGTCCGGGACTGGGTTCCCGAGGGGGTGGTGGAGGCTGGTACGCACGAGCAATCTGCCGGGGAATCGGATTTCTGTCTCAAATGAAAGACTGCGCAATGTTACGGGGTTAAAAGGCAGCAGGGGTGGAATGGTTGGAAGGTTCTTTCATAGGATCAGTGCACCCGATGGGCCGAATGGTCTACCGCACGGTCTACATTCCGTCAGAGTTCCGCAATCTCCCCCACTCCCCGTGGGAGCGAGTCCCACATTCTCCCCCACTCCCCGTGGGAGCGAGTCCCACATTCTCCCCCCACTCCCCGTGGGAGCGAGTCCCACATTCTCCCCCCACTCCCCGTGGGAGCGAATCCCACATTCTCCCCCACTCCCCGTGGGAGCGAGTCCCACATTCTCCCCCACTCCCCATGGGAGCAAGTCCCACATTCTCCACGTGGGAGCAAGTCCCACATTCTCCCCCCACTCCCCATGGGAGCGAGTCCCACATTCTCCCCCACTCCCCGTGGGAGCGAGTCCCACATTCTCCCCCACTCCCCGTGGGAGCGAGTCCCACATTCTCCCCCACTCCCCATGGGAGCGAGTCCCACATACGCCCCCACTCCCTGTGGAAGCCAGTCCCGCATTCTCCCCCACTCCCCGTGGGAGCGAGTCCCACATTCTCCCCCACTCCCCGTGGGAGCGAGTCCCACATTCTCCCCCACTCCCCGTGGGAGCGAGTCCCACATTCTCCCCCACTCCCCGTGGGAGCGAGTCCCACATTCTCTCCCACTCCCCCTGGGAGCGAGTCCCACATTCTCCCCCACACCCCGAGGGAGCGAATCCCACATTCTCCCTCACTCCCCGTGGGAGCGAGTCCCACATTCTCCCCCACTCCCCGTGGGGAGCGAGTCCCACATTCTCCCCCACTGCCCGTGGGAGCAAGTCCCACATTCTCCCCCACTCCCCGTGGGAGCGAGTCCCACATTCTCCCCCACCTCCTGTGGGAGCGAGTCCCACATTCTCCCCCACTCCCCGAGGGAGCGAGTCCCACATTCTCCCCCACTCCCTGTGGGAGCCAGTCCCACATTCTCCCCCACTCCCTGTGGGAGCAAGTCCCACATTCTCCACGTGGAAGCAAGTCCCACATTCTCCCCCCACTCCCCATGGGAGCGAGTCCCACATTCTCCCCCACTCCCCGTGGGAGCGAGTCCCACATTCTCCCCCACTCCCCGTGGGAGCGAGTCCCACATTCTCCCCCACTCCCTGTGGGAGCGAGTCCCACATACGCCCCCACTCCCTGTGGAAGCCAGTCCCGCATTCTCCCCCACTCCCCGTGGGAGCGAGTCCCACATTCTCCCCCACTCCCCGTGGGAGCGAGTCCCACATTCGCCCCCACTCCCTGTGGAAGCCAGTCCCGCATTCTCCCCCACTCCCCGTGGGAGCGAGTCCCACATTCTCTCCCACTCCCCCTGGGAGCGAGTCCCACATTCCCCCCCACTCCCCGAGGGAGCGAATCCCACATTCTCCCTCACTCCCCGTGGGAGCGAGTCCCACATTCTCCCCCACTCCCCGTGGGGAGCGAGTCCCACATTCTCCCCCACTCCCCGTGGGAGCGAGTCCCACATTCTCCCCCACTCCCCATGGGAGCGAGTCCCACATTCTCCCCCACTCCCCGTGGGGAGCGAGTCCCACATTCTCCCCAACTCCCCGCGGGAGCGAGTCCCACATTCTCCCCCACTCCCCGTGGGAGCGAGTCCTACGTTCTCCCCCACTCCCCGTGGGAGCGAGTCCCACATTCTCCCCCCACTCCCCGTGGGAGCGAGTCCCACATTCTCCCCCACTCCCCGTGGGAGCGAGTCCCACATTCTCCCCCCACTCCCCGTGGGGAGCGAGTCCCACATTCTCCCCACACTCCCCGTGGGGAGCGAGTCCCACATTCTCCCCCACTCCCCGTGGGAGTGAGTCCCACATTCTCCCCCCCACTCCCCGTGGGGAGCGAGTCCCACATTCTCCCCCCACTCCCCGTGGGAGCGAGTCCCACATTCTCCCCCACTCCCCATGGGGAGCGAGTCCCACATTCTCCCCACTCCCCGTGGGAGCGAGTCCCACATTCACCCCACTCCCTGGGTAGGAGAGATATTTCTATTGAATTTCCCGGTGGATTGAATAACTCCACCTCAGTTAAAGAGAAACATTTTGCAATTCCCAAATGCCATTTTGTGCTGCGTTTAAGAGCCGTCTTTATGGGAGGGGAGGGAGTGAGGGAGGGATCAATCGATGCTGGCTGGGGGGGGGGGGGGGGGGGTCGAAGGAATGGATCAGAATTTAATCCAGCGATGTTCTGAGATCTGAAATCATGGTGAGATGGTTCGAGGACCAGCGTTGAGCGACCATTAGAACCCAAAGAGCCCCAACAGCTCGGAGAGAGGCCATTTGGCCCATCGAGTCAGCACTGTCCCAGCCTGCTCTGAACACATCCACCCCCCCCCCCCCCAGCCGCCCCCACCAATTCGATAGTGCAAAATATCTCGAGCACTTAGATTCTGGATCTAAATCGACAGGGAAGGTAAACACAAGGTACCACACCGCCGTGTTTTTATTCAGTGAACCGAGAAAGGAGATATATTTCTGTGTCGCGCTCCCTGCTCTGTAAGGGTGTCACGACTTTGAGCAGCCAGCAGTGATTGATTCAATGCCGGATGAAAGGCAGGAGCGTGTGAATCGATACGGGTGACAGGGCCTGTCTGCCTAGACTTGCTCCCATCGCCCGAGGTCACGATGGGAGAGGGTTATTCCAGAACATTCGGTCAGCACTACAGCCCTCCCTCAGTACTGACCCTCTGACAGTGCGGCTCTCCCTCAGTACTGACCCTCTGACAGTGCAGCACTCCCTCAGTACTGACCCTCTGACAGTGCGGCTCTCCCTCAGTACTGACCCTCTGACAGTGCGGCACTCCCTCAGTACTGACCCTCCCACAGTGCGGCGCTCCCTCAGTACTGACCCTCCCACAGTGCGGCTCTCCCTCAGTACTGACCCTCTGACAGTGCGGCACTCCCTCAGTACTGACCCTCTGACAGTGCGGCACTCCCTCAGTACTGACCCTCCGACAGTGCGGCGCTCCCTCAGTACTGACCCTCCCACAGTGCGGCGCTCCCTCAGTACTGACCCTCTGACAGTGCGGCACTCCCTCAGTACTGACCCTCTGACAGTGCGGCGCTCCCTCAGTACTGACCCTCCCACAGTGCGGCACTCCCTCAGTACTGACCCTCCCACAATGCAGCACTCCCTCAGTACTGACCCTCTGACAGTGCGGCACTCCCTCAGTACTGACCCTCTGACAGTGCGGCACTCCCTCAGTACTGACCCTCTGACAGTGCGGCGCTCCCTCAGTACTGACCCTCTGACAGTGCGGCACTCCCTCAGTACTGACCCTCTGACAGTGCGGCACTCCCTCAGTACTGACCCTCTGACAGTGCGGCACTCCCTCAGTACTGACCCTCTGACAGTGCGGCACTCCCTCAGTACTGACCCTCTGACAGTGCGGCTCCCTCAGTACTGACCCTCTGACAGTGCGGCACTCCCTCAGTACTGACCCTCTGACAGTGCGGCGCTCCCTCAGTACTGACCCTCTGACAGTGCAGCACTCCCTCAGTACTGACCCTCCCACAGTGCAGCTCTCCCTCAGTACTGACCCTCCCACAGTGCGGCACTCCCTCAGTACTGACCCTCCCACAGTGCGGCACTCCCTCAGTACTGACCCTCTGACAGTGCGGCGCTCCCTCAGTACTGACCCTCTGACAGTGCGGCACTCCCTCAGTACTGACCCTCTGACAGTGCGGCACTCCCTCAGTACTGACCCTCTGACACTGCGGCGCTCCCTCAGTACTGACCCTCTGACAGTGGGGCACTCCCTCAGTACTGACCCTCTGACAGTGCGGCGCTCCCTCAGTACTGACCCTCTGACAGTGCGGCACTCCCTCAGCACTGACCCTCTGACAGTGGGGCACTCCCTCAGTACTGACCCTCTGACAGTGCGGCACTCCCTCAGTACTGACCCTCTGACAGTGCGGCACTCCCTCAGTACTGACCCCCTGACAGTGCGGCACTCCCTCAGTACTGACCCTCTGACAGTGCGGCACTCCCTCAGTACTGACCCTCTGACAGTGCGGCACTCCCTCAGTACTGACCCTCTGACAGTGCGGCACTCCCTCAGTACTGACCCTCTGACAGTGCGGCACTCCCTCAGTACTGACCCTCTGACAGTGCGGCGCTCCCTCAGTACTGACCCTCTGACAGTGCAGCGCTCCCTCAGTACTGACCCTCCCACAGTGCAGCACTCCCTCAGTACTGACCCTCCCACAGTGCGGCACTCCCTCTGTACTGACCCTCCCACAGTGCGGCACTCCCTCAGTACTGACCCTCTGACAGTGCGGCGCTCCCTCAGTACTGACCCTCCCACAGTGCGGCACTCCCTCAGTACTGACCCTCCCACAGTGCGGCGCTCCCTCAGTACTGACCCTCTGACAGTGCGGCGCTCCCTCAGTACTGACCCTCCCACAGTGCGGCACTCCCTCAGTACTGACCCTCTGACAGTGGATCAGAACACGGACAGGGAACTACGTTGTACTCGGCCTATCTGTTAAGTGTTAGGCAGAAGTTTCAGAAGGAATTTGTGAACTCGACGGAAAATCGGCCGCAGCTCTTCCGGAAGGTTCTGACTTGCAGCTGTAAAGGTGGATGGTGCCTCCTGAGCTAGTGACACTGGCATTTGGCAGCGATACTGAACCATATCATTTTTGTTCCTCAGTCACGGCATGTGAGCATCGCGGGCCGGGCCTAGAATTTATTGTCCATCCCTAATTGCCCCTTACGAAGGAGGGGGTGGGGGAGCCGCCATCGTGAACCCGCCGCAGTCCCGTGTGGGGTAGGTCCACCCTCAGTGCTGTTAGGGAGGGAGTTCCGGGATTCTGACCCTGGCCACAGTGAAGGAACGGCCGATATATTCCCGAGTCGGGATGGCGAGCGGCTCGGAGGGGGAACCTCCAGGTGGGGGTGGGGGTGTGGGGGGGTGTTCCCCATGTGTCTGCTGCCCCCCCCCCCCTCGTCCTTCTAGATGGTACAGGTGGCGGGTTTGGTAGGTGCTGTCGAAGGCGAGTCGGCCGTGGTGCATCTTGTAGACGGTGCACACGGCTACCGCTGTGCGTCGGGGGGTGGGGGGGGGGGGGGGGGGGGAGTGAATGTCGGTGGTTAGCGTGTCGATCGAGCGGGGCTGCTTTGCCCTGGATGGGGGGGGTGGAGGGAGTGAATGTCGGTGGGTAGCGTGTCGATCGAGCGGGGCTGCTTTGCCCTGGATGGGGGGGGGGGGAGGGAGTGAATGTCGGTGGTTAGCGTGTCGATCGAGCGGGGCTGCTTTGCCCTGGATGTGGGGGGGGGTGGAGGGAGTGAATGTCGGTGGGTAGCGTGTCGATCGAGCGGGGCTGCTTTGCCCTGGATGGGGGGGGGTGGGGGAGTGAATGTCGGTGGGTAGCGTGTCGATCGAGCGGGGCTGCTTTGTCCTGGATGGGGGGGGGGGGGGGGGGGGGGGGGGTAGTGAATGTCGGTGGTTAGCGTGTCGATCGAGCGGGGCTGCTTTGTCCTGGATGGGGGGGGGGGGTGGAGGGGGTGAATGTCGGTGGTTAGCGTGTCGATCGAGCGGGGCTGCTTTGTCCTGGATGGGGGGGGTGGAGGGGGTGAATGTCGGTGGGTAGCGTGTCGATCGAGCGGGGCTGCTTTGTCCTGGGTGGGGGGGGGGGGGGGGGGAGTGAATGTCGGTGGGTAGCGTGTCGATCGAGCGGGGCTGCTTTGTCCTGGATGGGGGGGGGGGGGGGGAGTGAATGTCGGTGGGTAGCGTGTCGATCGAGCGGGGCTGCTTTGTCCTGGATGGGGGGGGGGGGGGGGTGGAGGGAGTGAATGTCGGTGGGTAGCGTGTCGATCGAGCGGGGCTGCTTTGTCCTGGATATGGTGGGGGGGGGGGGGGGGTGAATGTCGGTGGGTACCGTGTCGATCGAGCGGGGCTGCTTTGCCCTGGATGGGGGGGTGGAGGGAGTGAATGTCGGTGGGTAGCGTGTCGATCGAGCGGGGCTGCTTTGTCCTGGATGGGGGGGGGGGGGGGGTGAATGTCGGTGGGTAGCGTGTCGATCGAGCGGGGCTGCTTTGTCCTGGATGGGGGGGGGTGGAGGGAGTGAATGTCGGTGGTTAGCGTGTCGATCGAGCGGGGCTGCTTTGTCCTGGATGGGGGGGGGGTGGAGGGAGTGAATGTCGGTGGGTAGCGTGTCGATCGAGCGGCGCTGCTTTGTCCTGGATTGGGGGGGGGGGGGGGGGGAGGGAGTGAATGTCGGTGGTCAGCGTGTCGATCGAGCGGGGCTGCTTTGTCCTGGATGGGGGGGTGGGGGGGAGGGAGTGAATGTCGGTGGGTAGCGTGTCGATCGAGCGGGGCTGCTTTGCCCTGGATGGGGGGAGGTGGAGGGAGTGAATGTCGGTGGGTAGCGTGTCGATCGAGCGGGGCTGCTTTGCCCTGGATGGGGGGAGGTGGAGGGAGTGAATGTCGGTGGGTAGCGTGTCGATCGAGCGGGGCTGCTTTGCCCTGGATGGTGTCGAGCTTCTCGAGTGTTGTTGGGAGCCGCGCTTATCCAGGCAAGTGGAGAGTCTCCCATCGCCCTCCTGACTTGTGTCCTTGTAGATGGTGGACAGGGTTTGGGAGTGTGGAGGGGGGCCAGGAGGTGAGTTACTCTCCGCAGGATTCCCATCCTCTGCCCGTGACATTCCTGCCCGAGGCGGGAGCGGGTCGGACGCTGGGGGAAGGACCCGCCAACTGGCGTTTGAACAGTTGGGCCCCCCTTCACGCTGTCAACTCACTGGAGATAAAAATAGGATTTCTCAAGCAAACAGCGAACAGTCTGTGTGGGCGGCAAAACACCAGGAGGAAATTAAACATTCATTCGGCGGTTTAATTTTCGGGAGGTGAGTGACAGACCAGATTATTGCCGCAGTGGAGATGTGGATCGGACGGGTGGGGGTGGGGATGGAGTCCGTGGTGCCTGTGGGGGGTGGGGGGGGGGGGGGGGGCTGGGGGGTGGGGGCCTAGCCAACCGCGAGAGGAATCGCGACGGAGCCTCGTGCCTGATCCATGGCTTTCCCAGAAACAACCACCCCCCCCGCCCAGCGATGCCTCCCATGGTCGAATAACCCGCCAACCCTTTTGACGAATGTACCGGTGTGAGCGCGCGCCCACCCCACTACATTAGGAAGCTGTCGGCGTCGTGGGTGGAAGATGGGTTGACGGTTACGGAGTGCAGAAGGTGGGGGGGGGGGGGGGGGGGGATTCACCTGGAGAATGGTCGGAGTCTGAAGGGGGCAAACGCACAGGGGTGGGGGTTTCAGCTGAGTTATTAGGAGGGGTTGCCTCCACCCCCCCTCCCCCCGGACAGCCTCGAAGGCAGGGGCACAGCCTGAGGAAAAGGGGTCGGCGGGTTTCGAACAAAGAAAAGTACAGCACAGGAACAGGCCCTTCGGCCCTCCAAGCCTGTGCCGACCATGCTGCCCGTCTAAACTAAAATCCTCCACACTTCCGGGGTCCGTATCCCTGTATTCCCATCCTATTCATGTATTTGTCAAGATGCCCCTTAAACGTCACTATCGTCCCGGCTTCCACCACCTCCTCCGGCAGCGAGTTCCAGGCACCCACTACCCTCTGTGTAAAAAACCAGCCTCGTACATCTCCTCTAAACCTTGCCCCTCGCACCTTAAACCTATGCCCCATAGTAATTGACCCCTCTACCCTGGGGAAAAGCCTCTGACTATCCACTCTGTCTATGCCCCTTCATAATTTTGTAGCCCTCTATCAAGTCGCCCCTCAACCTCCGTCATCCCAGTGAGAACAAACCGAGTTTATTCAACCTCTCCTCATAGTTAATGCCCTCCATACCGGGCAACATCCTGGTAAATCTCTTCTGTACCCTCTCTAAAGCCTCCACATCCTTCTGGTAGTGTGGCGACCAGAATTGAACACCATACTCCAAGTGTGGCCTAACTAAGGTTCTATACAGCTGCAACATGACTTGCCAATTCTTATACTCAATGCCCCGGCCAATGAAGGCAAGCATGCCGTCTGCCTTCTTGACTACTGTCTCCACCTGTGTTGCCCCTTTCAGTGGCCTGTGGACCTGTACGCCCAGATCCCTCTGCCTGTCAATACTCTTCAGGGTTCTACCATTCACTGTATATTCCCAACCTGCATTAGACCTTTCAAAATGCATTACCTCACATTTGTTTTGACCAGGATGCGGAGGGGATTCCCCTGCAGACGTTGGGCTTACCTTCTCACTGTCTATCTTTGTTGCTCTTGTTCTCCACCCTTTCCCCACGCACACCCCACCCCACCTCCGCCCTTGGACAGTCGTCTACATCTGCTGCTCCCCCGACACCTTCCGACAGCTGATCCTCAACGCCCGGCGGGCAGGCATGACCAGCGGCGACTACGCCTTCTTCCACGTGGACGTGTTCGGGGAGAGCCTCCGGGGGGCAAGCGGCCGGGCCCCCCTGCTGCCATGGAGACGGCGGGACCCGGACGACGATAACGCCAAGGAGGCCTACGCGGTAAGGCTGCGTCGTGTACCCCCGTCGCTGATTGAGGGGCGGGCGGGTCTCAAATGAAACAGGCAAAGCTTCGAGTCTCAGATTGAAACGTAGGTCTCGGAAATTCCAAACACTGTGAAGTTTGCAGGAAATTGTTATATATTATATTTTATATATTTGTTATATTTTGTTGTAGTAATGTTATTTAAAACCCTGGGTTCAAATACATACAGGCTGCATGTTTGCTAAAGCTGTGATTAAGGTGTTGTAAAAGTGAGATAATCTTTTTTTTTTTAAATAATTTTTATTGGAATTTTTTACAGAAAATATAACAACAAGTATAGCAAAAAGCAGTAATATGCAACTAACAGCCCCATAACACCCACAATTCCCCCCATACCGCAACATCACATGTATCACATTCCCCCACCCCCCCCCCAAACAAGAGAACTTAACCATAAATTAAAATTAGATAAATCAAATTTAAATAAAATAAGCCAACATAATCAACGTCCCCCCCCCCCCCCCCACCCCCCCGGGTTGCTGCTGCTACTGTCCCAGTACCCTATCGTTGAGCCAGAAAGTCGAGGAAAGGTTGCCACCGTTTAAAGAACCCTTGCACCGATCCTCTCAGGGCGAATTTTACCTTCTCAAGCTTAATGAAGCCCGCCATGTCATTGATCCAGGTCTCCACGCTTGGGGGCCTCGCGTCCTTCCACTGTAGCAAAATCCTTCGCCGGGCTACTAGGGACGCAAAGGCCAGCACACCGGCCTCTTTCGCCTCCTACACTCCCGGCTCTACCCCAACCCCAAAGATCGCGAGTCCCCATCCTGGCTAAGTGAGATAATCTTTGATTCCAACCACCTATTTGTTTACTGTCATGTGAGTGTCCCTTTAAGAAATGTTTTTCTCTCGTCACATGGCTTCAGTGATGTCATTATGTGGATGGAGCTGGGCTGTGGCTCTGGGAGTTTTAAATTTCACTTTGAGTTTGAACTGCGCAGGTTGAAAGAAGTGTTTCTCTACCTTCATTTTTAAAGCTGTTTCCAGACCGCTTGATAACGTAAAAGAGATCATTTCTTTCTGGAAGGAATTCAAATCTGTTGTTTGAAAAGGGGACAGAGTATCACAAACAAGTCTTATAGCAGTGAGAATGCCGTGGGCTGTGCCACACCTTTGAAAAGGGGTTTCTGGTTTTACTTGGATTTTGTTATTGAATTGGAACAGTTAAGGGGGGAATTCATTAAGGGTTATACATAGATTACTGTAGCTGGGTGGGGTCTTTATGTTTATAGTCGATTAAAAAATTTACTGTGCGTGTTTGTACAAATGTTAACTAAATTCGGAGAATAAAGCTTGTTTTTTTTAAATTAAAAGCACCTAAGAAGTCCGTTGAATAACACGTGAAGGGAACGTTCTTGTGCTCAACTTAGCCAAATTCAACATAAAGGTTGTGGGTCAGGTGGACTCCATGATATACTTTGGAGTTGTTAAACCCTGTCCCATAGCATTACATATAAATGGCTAATGGAATATTATTTTTTAATATAAATTTAGAATATCCAATTCTTTTTTTTTCCAATTAAGGGGCAATTTAGCGCGGCCAATCCACCTACCCTGCCCATCTTTGGGTTGTGGGGGCGAAACCCACGCAAACACGGGGAGAATGTGCAAACTCCACACGGACAGTGACCCAGAGCCGGGATCGAACCTGGGACCTCGGCGCCGTGAGGCAACAGTGCCAACCCACTGCGTCACCGTGCTGCCCTATGTTATGTTGACAGGAAGGGGATTCCCCGGGGTGTAGATAATTAATGAGGGAGTGGTGTTTAGACCCCGCTCAGCAGGTCATGGGACATCTTAGTATGATACAGGTGATCTGATTGATTCATGGGGGGAGCCAGGTCTGTCCGTAGTTTTTTTTGGGGGGGCAGTGTGGCTGTAGGTTTTGACAAGGTAGAAGGATTTTCAGATCGTTCCTGAATAGGTCGCACAGAGAACAGCAAGCAACTCTGATTGCTAACTTTATTTATGAGTAGATTTTGAAGTGTATTAGGTTACTCAATCAGAAAATATACAGTGGCGGGTGTAGAATCATAGAATCTACAGTGCAGAAGGAGGCCATTTGGCCCATCGACTCAGCACCGATCCTTCTGAAAGAGCACCCTACCTAGACCCCCATCCCCGCCCTCTCCCTGTGAACCCATCGGTTGAATAAACTCGGTTTGTTCTCACTGGAACGTCGGAGGTTGAGGGGCGACCTGATAGAGGTCTACAAAATTATGAGGGGCATAGACACAGTGGATAGTCAGAGGCTTTTCCCCAGAGTAGAGGGGTCAATTACTAGGGGGCATAGGTTTAAGGTGCGAGGGGCAAGGTTTAGAGGGGATGTACGAGGCAAGTTTTTTACACAGAGGGTAGTGGGTGCCTGGAACTCGCTGCCGGAGGAGGTGGTGGAAGCAGGGACGATAGTGACGTTTAAGGGGCATCTTGACAAATACATGAATAGGATGGGAATAGAGGGATACGGACCCAGGAAGTGTAGAAGATTTTGGTTTAGACGGGCAGCATGGTCGGCACGGGCTTGGAGGGCCGAAGGGCCTGTTCCTGTGCTGTACTTTCCTTTGTTCTTTGTTCACAAACCCCCCGCCTAACGAGCCCATCTTTGGATTGGATCGAATTGGATAATGTACGCATTCGAAAGATTCAATTTGCATCGAATCACGGAGACCTCACAGAGGTTTCCGATGAACGTATGCGTGAATTTTTTTTGCAGATTGGCACAGAGGAATTGACAGAGAAATATGTCGAACCTGTAGCCAACAAGCAGGCCACTTGGCCCCTCTGTTCCTGTGCTGCTTTTCCTGCTCGACACAGCCCCCCGAATCCATTGTAATTTTTCTGGTTTTAAATTGCGCTTGATTGATTCTCATTGGTCAGGTATCTTCCCATCAGAATGTTGGGTCTGATGGAGCTGGCTTGCCAAGGTGGTCCTTGTCTTGTGAGACTCTCCCCTTCCTCTCCCGCAGGCAGTGATGGTCATAACGTACAGGGAGCCTGACAACCCTGAATACGGACAGTTCGTGCGGGACCTGAAGCAATATGCCTCGCGCTACTTCAACTTCACCATCGAGGATACGCTGGTGAGCTGCGGGAAATGCGGGAGATGGGAGAGGTGCTGTGCGCCACGACGCAGGAGTTTGAACTGACGGCTCGAGTGTCAGGAAGGTTGTGGGTGCATGTCCCGCAGCAGGGACTTGAGGAAAACACGCAGGCCGGGGTTCAGTGCAGGACTGAGGGAGCGCCGCACTGTGGGAGGGTCAGTACTGAGGGAGTGCCGCACTGTCAGAGGGTCAGTACTGAGGGAGTGCCGCACTGTGGGAGGGTCAGTACTGAGGGAGCGCCGCACTGTCAGAGGGTCAGTACTGAGGGAGCGCCGCACTGTCAGAGGGTCAGTACTGAGGGAGTGCCGCACTGTCAGAGGGTCAGTACTGAGGGAGTGCCGCACTGTGGGAGGGTCAGTACTGAGGGAGTGCCGCACTGTCAGAGGGTCAGTACTGAGGGAGTGCTGCAATGTGGGAGGGTCAGTACTGAGGGAGCGCCGCACTGTCAGAGGGTCAGTACTGAGGGAGCGCCGCACTGTCAGAGGGTCAGTACTGAGGGAGTGCCGCACTGTGGGAGGGTCAGTACTGAGGGAGTGCCGCACTGTGGGAGGGTCAGTACTGAGGGAGTGCCGCACTGTCAGAGGGTCAGTACTGAGGGAGCGCCGCACTGTCAGAGGGTCAGTACTGAGGGAGTGCCGCACTGTGGGAGGGTCAGTACTGAGGGAGTGCCGCACTGTGGGAGGGTCAGAACTGAGGGAGTGCCGCACTGTCACTGGGTCAGTACTGAGGGAGTGCTGCACTGTCAGAGGGTCAGTACTGAGGGAGCGCTGCACTGTCAGAGGGTCAGCACTGAGGGAGCGCCGCACTGTCAGAGGGTCAGTACTGAGGGAGTGCCGCACTGTGGGAGGGTCAGTACTGAGGGAGCGCCGCACTGTGGGAGGGTCAGTACTGAGGGAGAGCCGCACTGTCAGAGGGTCAGTACTGAGGGAGTGCCGCACTGTGGGAGGGTCAGTACTGAGGGAGTGCCGCACTGTGGGAGGGTCAGTACTGAGGGAGCGCCGCACTGTCAGAGGGTCAGTACTGAGGGAGTGCTGCACTGTCAGAGGGTCAGTACTGAGGGAGTGCCGCACTGTGGGAGGGTCAGTACTAAGGGAGCGCCGCACTGTGGGAGGGTCAGTACTGAGGGAGCGCCGCACTGTCAGAGGGTCAGTACTGAGGGAGCGCTGCACTGTTGGAGGGTCAGTACTGAGGGAGCGCCGCACTGTCAGAGGGTCAGTACTGAGGGAGTGGCGCACTGTGGGAGGGTCAGTACTGAGGGAGCACCGCACTGTCAGAGGGTCAGTACTGAGGGAGCGCCGCACTGTCAGAGGGTCAGTACTGAGGGAGCACCGCACTGTCAGAGGGTCAGTACTGAGGGAGTGCCGCACTGTGGGAGGGTCAGTACTGAGGGAGTGCCGCACTGTCAGAGGGTCAGTACTGAGGGAGTGCCGCACTGTGGGAGGGTCAGTACTGAGGGAGTGCCGAACTGTCAGAGGGTCAGTACTGAGGGAGTGGCGCACTGTGGGAGGGTCAGTACTGAGGGAGCGCAGCACTGTGGGAGGGTCAGTACTGAGGGAGTGCCGCACTGTGGGAGGGTCAGTACTGAGGGAGTGCCGCACTGTGGGAGGGTCAGTACTGAGGGAGCTCCGCACTGTCAGAGGGTCAGTACTGAGGGAGTGCCGCACTGTCAGAGGGTCAGTACTGAGGGAGTGCCGCACTGTCAGAGGGTCAGTACTGAGGGAGTGCTGCACTGTCAGAGGGTCAGTACTGAGGGAGCACCGCACTGTCAGAGGGTCAGTACTGAGGGAGTGCTGCACTGTCGGAGGGTCAGTACTGAGGGAGTGCTGCACTGTCGGAGGGTCAGTACTGAGGGAGTGCCGCACTGTCAGAGGGTCAGTACTGAGGGAGTGCTGCACTGTCGGAGGGTCAGTACTGAGGGAGTGCCGCACTGTCAGAGGGTCAGTACTGAGGGAGTGCCGCACTGTCAGAGGGTCAGTACTGAGGGAGCGCCGCACTGTGGGAGGGTCAGTACTGAGGGAGTGCCGCACTGTGGGAGGGTCAGTACTGAGGGAGCTCCGCACTGTCAGAGGGTCAGTACTGAGGGAGTGCCGCACTGTCAGAGGGTCAGTACTGAGGGAGTGCCGCACTGTCAGAGGGTCAGTACTGAGGGAGTGCTGCACTGTCAGAGGGTCAGTACTGAGGGAGTGCTGCACTGTCGGAGGGTCAGTACTGAGGGAGTGGCGCACTGTGGGAGGGTCAGTACTGAGGGAGCGCCGCACTGTCGGAGGGTCAGTACTGAGGGAGTGCCGCACTGTCAGAGGGTCAGTACTGAGGGAATGCTGCACTGTCAGAGGGTCAGTACTGAGGGAGTGCCGCACTGTCGGAGGGTCAGTACTGAGGGAGTGCCGCACTGTCAGAGGGTCAGTACTGAGGGAATGCTGCACTGTCAGAGGGTCAGTACTGAGGGAGTGCCGCACTGTGGGAGGGTCAGTACTGAGGGAGTGGCGCACTGTGGGAGGGTCAGTACTGAGGGAGTGCCGCACTGTCAGAGGGTCAGTACTGAGGGAGTGCCGCACTGTCAGAGGGTCAGTACTGAGGGAGTGCTGCACTGTCAGAGGGTCAGTACTGAGGGAGTGCTGCACTGTCGGAGGGTCAGTACTGAGGGAGTGGCGCACTGTGGGAGGGTCAGTACTGAGGGAGCGCCGCACTGTCGGAGGGTCAGTACTGAGGGAGTGCCGCACTGTCAGAGGGTCAGTACTGAGGGAATGCTGCACTGTCAGAGGGTCAGTACTGAGGGAGTGCCGCACTGTCGGAGGGTCAGTACTGAGGGAGTGCCGCACTGTCAGAGGGTCAGTACTGAGGGAATGCTGCACTGTCAGAGGGTCAGTACTGAGGGAGTGCCGCACTGTGGGAGGGTCAGTACTGAGGTAGTGCTGCACTGTCAGAGGGTCAGTACTGAGGGAGTGCCGCACTGTGGGAGGGTCAGTGCTGAGGGAGCGCCGCACTGTCAGAGGGTCAGTACTGAGGGAGCGCCGCACTGTCAGAGGATCAGTACTGAGGGAGCGCCGCACTGTCAGAGGGTCAGTACTGAGGGAGTGCTGCACTGTCAGAGGGTCAGTACTGAGGGAGTGCCGCACTGTCAGAGGGTCAGTACTGAGGGAGTGCCGCACTGTCAGAGGGTCAGTACTGAAGGAGTGCTGCACTGTGGGAGGGTCAGTACTGAAGGAGTGCCGCACTGTCAGAGGGTCAGTACTGAGGGAGCGCCGCACTGTCAGAGGGTCAGTACTGAGGGAGTGCCGCACTGTCAGAGGGTCAGTACTGAGGGAATGCCGCACTGTCGGAGGGTCAGTACTGAGGGAGTGCTGCACTGTGGGAGGGTCAGTACTGAGGGAGTGCTGCACTGTCGGAGGGTCAGTACTGAGGGAGTGCCGCACTGTCAGAGGGTCAGTACTGAGGGAGTGCCGCACTGTCAGAGGGTCAGTATTGAGGGAGTGCCGCACTGTCAGAGGGTCAGTACTGAGGGAGGGCCGCACTGTCAGAGGGTCAATACTGAGGGAGTGCCGCACTGTCAGAGGGTCAGTACTGAGGGAGTGCCGCACTGTGGGAGGGTCAGTACTGAGGGAGCGCCGCACTGTCAGAGGGTCAGTACTGAGGGAGTGCTGCACTGTCAGAGGGTCAGTACTGAGGGAGTGCCGCACTGTCAGAGGGTCAGTACTGAGGGAGTGCCGCACTGTCAGAGGGTCAGTACTGAGGGAGTGCTGCACTGTCAGAGGGTCAGTACTGAGGGAGCGCCACACTGTCAGAGGGTCAGTACTGAGGGAGTGCCGCACTGTGGGAGGGTCAGTACTGAGGGAGTGCCGCACTGTGGGAGGGTCAGTACTGAGGGAGTGCCGCACTGTCAGAGGGTCAGTACTGAGGGAGTGCCGCACTGTCAGAGGGTCAGTACTGAGGGAGTGCCGCACTGTCAGAGGATCAGTACTGAGGGAGTGCCGCACTGTGAGAGGGTCAGTGCTGAGGGAGCGCTGCACTGTCAGAGGGTCAGTACTGAGGGAGTGCCGCACTGTCAGAGGATCAGTACTGAGGGAGTGCCGCACTGTGGGAGGGTCAGTACTGAGGGAGCGCCGCACTGTGGGAGGGTCAGTACTGAGGGAGCGCCGCACTGTCAGAGGGTCAGTACTGAGGGAGCGCCGCACTGTCAGAGGGTCAGTACTGAGGGAGCGCCGCACTGTCAGAGGGTCAGTACTGAGGGAGTGCCGCACTGTCAGAGGGTCAGTACTGAGGGAGTGCCGCACTGTCAGAGGGTCAGTACTGAGGGAGCGCCGCACTGTCAGAGGGTCAGTACTGAGGGAGTGCTGCACTGTGGGAGGGTCAGTACTGAGGGAGTGCCGCACTGTCAGAGGGTCAGTACTGAGGGAGTGCCGCACTGTAGGAGGGTTAGTACTGAGGGAGTGCCGCACTGTGGGAGGGTCAGTACTGAGGGAGTGCCGCACTGTCAGAGGGTCAGTACTGAGGGAGTGCCGCACTGTCGGAGGGTCAGTACTGAGGGAGTGCCGTCTTCCACCGTGAAGACTGATGCAAAATAACTATTCAGTTCGTCGGCCATTGCTTTGTTCCTCGTGACAACTTCTCCAGCCTCATTTTCCAGGGGTCCAATCTCCATTCTTGCCTATCTCTTACCTTTTATACATTTAAAAAACTCTTCTTTGAGATTACCAGCTCGCTCATACTCATGAGGGGGACCTCTCCCCCTTGGTGATGTCATACACAAGTGCACGGCATTGTGGGTAGCTATGCATGAGGACGAAGATTTTACGTCTGATTCTTTCTGGGGTTTGGTTGCCCACACAGAGGAACCCTCTTCCCCTGTCGCTGCACCTTTCACTGCTGACCCTCTGCTGACCAGGACCTTCGACATCAGCCTAATCATCTCCTCTCCCTCACTCTTCCAGATGAACTACATTGCCGGAGGCTTCTACGATGGGGTCATGCTCTACGCCCATGCACTGAACGAGACCCTCGCTGCTGGTGGGACCACCAGAAATGGGGTAACCATCACACGCCAGATGTGGAACAGAACATTCCGTGGTAATAAACCCTTGACCCTCAGTGTACAGAGTCCCTGAGAGAGAGAGGACTGAGAGACACCAGTCAGTGTACAGATATCTCCCTGAGAGAGAGAGGGGACTGAGAGACACCAGTCAGTGTACAGATATCTCCCTGAGAGAGAGAGGGGACTGAGAGACACCAGTCAGTGTACAGATATCTCCCTGAGAGAGAGAGAGGGGACTGAGAGACACCAGTCAGTGTACAGATATCTCCCTGAGAGAGAGAGAGGGGACTGAGAGACACCAGTCAGTGTACAGATATCTCCCTGAGAGAGAGAGAGGGGACTGAGAGACACCAGTCAGTGTACAGATATCTCCCTGAGAGAGGGGGGACTGAGAGACACCAGTCAGTGTACAGATATCTCCCTGAGAGAGAGAGGGGACTGAGAGATACCAGTCAGTGTACAGATATCTCCCTGAGAGAGAGAGAGGGGACTGAGAGACACCAGTCAGTGTACAGATATCTCCCTGAGAGAGGGGACTGAGAGACACCAGTCAGTGTACAGATATCTCCCTGAGAGAGGGGACTGAGAGACACCAGTCACTGTGCAGATATCTCCCTGAGAGAGAGAGGGGACTGAGAGACACCAGTCAGTGTACAGATATCTCTTTGAGGGGGAGAGAAGGGACTGAGAGACACCTAGTCAGTGTACAGATATCTCCCTGAGAGAGAGGGGACTGATAGACACCAGTCAGTATACAGATATCTCCCTGAGAGAGAGGGGACTGAGAGACACCAGTCAGTGTACAGATATCTCCCTGAGAGAGCGGGGACTGAGAGACACCAGTCAGTGTACAGATGTCTCCCTGAGAGAGAGGGGGGACTGAGAGACACCAGTCAGAGTACAGATATCTCCCTGAGAGAGGGAACTGAGAGACACCAGTCAGTGTACAGATATCTCCCTGAGAGAGAGAGGGGACTCAGAGACACCAGTCAGTGTACAGATATCTCCCTGAGAGAGAGAGGGGACTGAGAGACACCAGTCAGTGTACAGATATCTCCCTGAGAGAGAGAGAGAGGGGACTGAGAGACACCAGTCAGTGTACAGATATCTCCCTGAGAGAGAGAGAGGGGACTGAGAGACACCAGTCAGTGTACAGATATCTCCCTGAGAGAGAGGGGGGGACTGAGAGACTCCAGTCAGTGTACAGATATCTCCCTGATAGAGAGAGAAGGGACTGAGAGACACCAGTCAGTGTACAGATATCTCCCTGAGAGAGAGAGAGGGGATTGAGAGACACCAGTCAGTGTACAGATATCTCCCTGAGAGAGAGAGGGGACTGAGAGACAGCAGTCAGTGTACAGATATCTCCCTGAGAGAGAGAGGGGACTGAGAGACACCAGTCAGTGTACAGATATCTCCCTGAGAGAGAGAGAGGGGACTGAGAGACACCAGTCAGTGTACAGATATCTCCCTGAGAGAGAGGGGGGGACTGAGAGACACCAGTCAGTGTACAGATATCTCCCTGATAGAGAGAGAAGGGACTGAGAGACACCAGTCAGTGTACAGATATCTCCCTGAGAGAGAGAGAGGGGATTGAGAGACACCAGTCAGTGTACAGATATCTCCCTGAGAGAGAGAGGGGACTGAGGGACACCAGTCACTGTGCAGATATCTCCCTGAGAGAGAGAGGGGACTGAGAGACACCAGTCAGTGTACAGATATCTCCCTGAGAGAGAGAGAGGGGACTGAGAGACACCAGTCAGTGTACAGATATCTCCCTGAGAGAGGGGACTGAGAGACACCATTCAGTGTACAGATATCCCCCTGGGAGAGAGAAAGGGGACTGAGAGACACCAGTCAGTGTACAGATATCCCCCTGGGAGAGAGAAAGGGGACTGAGAGACACCAGTCAGTGTACAGATATCTCCCTGAGAGAGAGGGGACTGAGAGACACCAGTCAGTGTACAGATATCTCCCTGAGAGAGAGAGGGGACTGAGAGACACCAGTCAGTGTACAGATATCTCCCTGAGAGAGAGAGAGGGGACTGAGAGACACCAGTCAGTGTACAGATATCTCCCTGAGAGAGAGGGGGGGACTGAGAGACACCAGTCAGTGTACAGATATCTCCCTGAGAGAGAGAGGGGACTGAGGGACACCAGTCAGTGTACAGATATCTCCCTGAGAGAGAGAGGGGGGAATGAGAGACACCAGTCAGTGTACAGATATCTCCCTGAGAGAGAGGGGACTGAGAGACACCAGTCAGTGTACAGATATCTCCCTGTGAGAGAGGGGACTGAGAGACACCAGTCAGTGTACAGATATCTCCCAGAGAGAGAGAGGACTGAGAGACACCAGTCAGGGTACAGATATCTCCCTGAGAGAGAGAGGGGGGACTGAGAGATACCAGTCAGTGTACAGATATCTCCCTGAGAGAGAGGGGACTGAGAGACACCAGTCAGTGTACAGATATCTCCCTGAGAGAGAGAGGGGGGACTGAGAGACACCAGTCAGTGTACAGATATCTCCCTGAGAGAGAGAGGGGACTGAGACACCAGTCAGTGTACAGATATCTCCCTGAGAGAGAGGGGGGACTGAGAGACACCAGTCAGTGTACAGATATCTCCCTGGGAGAGAGAGGGGGGACTGAGAGACACCAGTCAGTGTACAGATATCTCCCTGAGAGAGAGAGGGGACTGAGACACCAGTCAGTGTACAGATATCTCCCTGAGAGAGAGGGGGGACTGAGAGACACCAGTCAGTGTACAGATATCTCCCTGGGAGAGAGAGGGGGGACTGAGAGACACCAGTCAGTGTACAGATATCTCCCTGAGAGAGAGAGGGGACTGAGAGACACCAGTCAGTGTACAGATATCTCCCTGAGAGAGAGAGGGGACTGAGAGACACCAGTCAGTGTACAGATATCTCCCTGAGAGAGAGAGGGGACTGAGAGACACCAGTCAGTGTACAGATATCTCCCTGAGAGAGAGGGGACTGAGAGACACCAGTCAGTGTACAGATATCTCCCTGAGAGAGAGAGGGGACTGAGAGACACCAGTCAGTGTACAGATATCTCCCAGAGAGAGAGAGGGGACTGAGAGACACCAGTCAGTGTACAGATATCTCCCAGAGAGAGAGAGATGGACTAAAACAGCTGTCATTGTGGACCAGAAGCCCCTTGAGATGGGGAGGAGGAGCAGGGCTCGCTGTTGGGATGGGTACAGTGGGGAGGGTGTAAGGGAGAGAGATGGGGTCGGTGTTGGGATGGGTACAGTGGGGAGTGTGTAAGGGAGGGAGATGGGGTCGGTGTTGGGATGGGTACAGTGGGGAGTGTGTAAGGGAGGGAGATGGGGTCGGTGTTGGGATGCGCACAGTGGGGAGTGTGTAAGGGAGAGAGATGGGGTCGGTGTTGGGATGGGTACAGTGGGGAGTGTGTAAGGGAGGGAGATGGGGTCGGTGTTGGGATGGGTACAGTGGGGAGTGTGTAAGGGAGGGAGATGGGGTCAGTGTTGGGATGGGTACAGTGGGGAGTGTGTGAGGGAGGGAGATGGGGTCGGTGTTGGGATGGGTACAGTGGGGAGTGTGTAAGGGAGGGAGATGGGGTCGGTGTTGGGATGGGTACAGTGGGGAGTGTGTAAGGGAGGGAGATGGGGTCGGTGTTGGGATGGGTACAGTGGGGTGTGTGTAAGGGAGGGAGATGGGGTCGGTGTTGGGATGGGTACAGTGGGGAGTGTGTGAGGGAGGGAGATGGGGTCGGTGTTGGGATGGGTACAGTGGGGAGTGTGTAAGGGAGGGAGATGGGGTCGGTGTTGGGATGGGTACAGTGGGGAGTGTGTAAGGGAGGGAGATGGGGTCGGTGTTGGGATGGGTACAGTGGGGAGTGTGTAAGGGAGAGAGATGGGGTCGGTGTTGGGATGGGCACAGTGGGGAGTGTGTAAGGGAGGGAGATGGGGTCGGTGTTGGGATGGGGACAGTGGGGAGTGTGTAAGGGAGGGAGATGGGGTCGGTGTTGGGATGGGTACAGTGGGGAGTGTGTAAGGGAGGGAGATGGGGTCGGTGTTGGGATGGGTACAGTGGGGAGTGTGTAAGGGAGGGAGTTGGGGTCGGTGTTGGGATGGGTACAGTGGGGAGTGTGTGAGGGAGGGAGATGGGGTCGGTGTTGGGATGGGTACAGTGGGGAGTGTGTAAGGGAGAGAGATGGGGTCGGTGTTGGGATGGGTACAGTGGGGAGTGTGTAAGGGAGGGAGATGGGGTCGGTGTTGGCATGTGCACAGTGGGGAGTGTGTAAGGGAGGGAGATGGGGTTGGTGTTGGGATGGGTACAGTGGGGAGTGTGTAAGGGAGGGAGATGGGGTCGGTGTTGGGATGGGTACAGTGGGGAGTGTGTAAGGGAGGGAGATGGGGTCGGTGTTGGGATGGGTACAGTGGGGAGTGTGTAAGGGAGGGAGATGGGGTCGGTGTTGGGATGGGGACAGTGGGGAGTGTGTAAGGGAGGGAGATGGGGTCGGTGTTGGGATGGGTACAGTGGGGAGTGTGTAAGGGAGGGAGATGGGGTCGGTGTTGGGATGGATACAGTGGGGAGTGTGTAAGGGAGGGAGATGGGGTCGGTGTTGGGATGGGCACAGTGGGGAGTGTGTAAGGGAGGGAGATGGGGTCGGTGTTGGGATGGGTACAGTGGGGAGTGTGTAAGGGAGGGAGATGGGGTCGGTGTTGGGATGTGCACAGTGGGGAGTGTGTAAGGGAGGGAGATGGGGTCGGTGTTGGGATGGGCACAGTGGGGAGTGTGTAAGGGAGGGAGATGGGGTCGGTGTTGGGATGGGTACAGTGGGGAGTGTGTAAGGGTGGGAGATGGGGTCGGTGTTGGGATGGGTACAGTGGGGAGTGTGTAAGGGAGGGAGATGGGGTCGGTGTTGGGATGGGTACAGTGGGGAGTGTGTAAGGGAGGGAGATGGGGTCGGTGTTGGGATGGGTACAGTGGGGAGTGTGTAAGGGAGGGAGATGGGGTCGGTGTTGGGATGGGTACAGTGGGGAGTGTGTAAGGGAGGGAGATGGGGTCAGTGTTGGGATGGGTACAGTGGGGAGTGTGTAAGGGAGGGAGATGGGGTCGGTGTTGGGATGGGTACAGTGGGGAGTGTGTAAGGGAGGGAGATGGGGTCGGTGTTGGGATGGGTACAGTGGGGAGTGTGTAAGGGAGGGTGATGGGGTCGGTGTTGGGATGGGTACAGTGGGGAGTGTGTAAGGGAGGGAGATGGGGTCGGTGTTGGGATGGGTACAGTGGGGAGTGTGTAAGGGAGAGAGATGGGGTCGGTGTTGGGATGTGCACAGTGGGGAGTGTGTAAGGGAGGGAGATGGGGTCGGTGTTGGGATGGGTACAGTGGGGAGTGTGTAAGGGAGAGAGATGGGGTCGGTGTTGGGATGGGTACAGTGGGGAGTGTGTAAGGGAGGGAGATGGGGTCGGTGTTGGGATGGGTACAGTGGGGAGTGTGTAAGGGAGGGAGATGGGGTCGGTGTTGGGATGTGTACAGTGGGGAGTGTGTGATGCACTATCAATTATGACGAGACGAGAGTAGAGAGTAATCGAGGCTTTATTACGCAGAGATGTGTTGCCTCCTGCAGCTTCTGCCGAAATGGCTGCAGCACGGGGAGCACACACATTTATACTCCGCCTACTGGGCGGAGCCAGCAGGCAGGGATTTACCCTCATACCTGTAGTACAGGGGCCTTACCGTAATACCCTCGCATTCAGTATATGCAATACAACAGTGATGACTACCACAGTGTGTATTTACAGGGAGGGAGATGGTGATGGTGTTAACTGAATTGGCCAGCTGGTGTAACTACCATTTTCCATTTCATTTCCTGTAGGAGTGACTGGATATATGAAAATGGATGAAAACGGAGACAGGGAGAATGACTACTCACTGTGGGACATGACCGACCCAGATTCCGGAACATTCCAGGTCAGGAACCCGTCTTCCATACTCCTCGCAGTCCAGTATAGCACGCCCTCAGTACTGACCCTCCCACAGTGCGGCACTCCCTCAGTACTGACCCTCTGACAGTGCGGCTCCCTCAGTACTGACCCTCTGACAGTGCGGCTCTCCCTCAGTACTGACCCTCTGACAGTGCAGCACTCCCTCAGTACTGACCCTCTGACAGTGTGGCGCTCCCTCAGTACTGACCCTCTGACAGTGCGGCACTCCCTCAGTACTGACCCTCTGACAGTGCGGCACTCCCTCAGTACTGACCCTCTGACAGTGCGG
This sequence comes from Scyliorhinus canicula, assembly GCF_902713615.1. Taxonomy (NCBI): domain Eukaryota; kingdom Metazoa; phylum Chordata; class Chondrichthyes; order Carcharhiniformes; family Scyliorhinidae; genus Scyliorhinus; species Scyliorhinus canicula. The sequence goes on along the minus strand of NC_052175.1, from coordinate 14,064,457 downwards.
CGCTCCCTCAGTACTGACCCTCTGACAGTGCGGCACTCCCTCAGTACTGACCCTCTGACAGTGTGGCACTCCCTCAGTACTGACCCTCTGACAGTGCGGCACTCCCTCAGTACTGACCCTCTGACAGTGCGGCACTCCCTCAGTACTGACCCTCTGACAGTGCGGCGCTCCCTCAGTACTGACCCTCTGACAGTGCGGCACTCCCTCAGTACTGACCCTCAGACAGTGCGGCACTCCCTCAGTACTGACCCTCTGACAGTGCAGCACTCCCTCAGTACTGACCCTCTGACAGTGCGGCACTCCCTCAGTACTGACCCTCTGACAGTGCAGCGCTCCCTCAGTACTGACCCTCTGACAGTGCAGCACTCCCTCAGTACTGACCCTCCCACAGTGCGGCGCTCCCTCAGTACTGACCCTCTGACAGTGCGGCACTCCCTCAGTACTGATCCTCTGACAGTGCAGCACTCCCTCAGTACTGACCCTCCCACAGTGCGGCGCTCCCTCAGTACTGACCCTCTGACAGTGCGGCACTCCCTCAGTACTGACCCTCTCACAGTGCGGCACTCCCTCAGTACTGACCCTCTGACAGTGCGGCGCTCCCTCGGTACTGACCCTCTGACAGTGCGGCACTCCCTCAGTACTGACCCTCTGACAGTGCGGCACTCCCTCAGTACTGACCCTCTGACAGTGCGGCACTCCCTCAGTACTGACCCTCTGACAGTGCGGCACTCCCTCAGTACTGACCCTCTGACAGTGCGGCACTCCCTCAGTACTGACCCTCTGACAGTGCGGCACTCCCTCAGTACTGACCCTCAGACAGTGCGGCACTCCCTCAGTACTGACCCTCTGACAGTGCAGCACTCCCTCAGTACTGACCCTCTGACAGTGCGGCACTCCCTCAGTACTGACCCTCTGACAGTGCAGCGCTCCCTCAGTACTACCCTCCCACAGTGCGGCGCTCCCTCAGTACTGACCCTCTGACAGTGCGGCACTCCCTCAGTACTGATCCTCTGACAGTGCAGCACTCCCTCAGTACTGACCCTCCCACAGTGCGGCGCTCCCTCAGTACTGACCCTCTGACAGTGCGGCACTCCCTCAGTACTGACCCTCTCACAGTGCGGCACTCCCTCAGTACTGACCCTCTGACAGTGCGGCGCTCCCTCGGTACTGACCCTCTGACAGTGCGGCGCTCCCTCAGTACTGACCCTCTGACAGTGCGGCGCTCCCTCAGTACTGACCCTCTGACAGTGCGGCGCTCCCTCGGTACTGACCCTCTGACAGTGCGGCACTCCCTCAGTACTGACCCTCTGACAGTGCGGCGCTCCCTCAGTACTGACCCTCTGACAGTGCGGCACTCCCTCAGTACTGACCCTCTGACAGTGCGGCACTCCCTCAGTACTGACCCTCTGACAGTGCGGCACTCCCTCAGTACTGACCCTCAGACAGTGCGGCACTCCCTCAGTACTGACCCTCTGACAGTGCTGCACTCCCTCAGTACTGACCCTCTGACAGTGCGGCACTCCCTCAGTACTGACCCTCTGACAGTGCAGCACTCCCTCAGTACTGACCCTCTGACAGTGCGGCACTCCCTCAGTACTGACCCTCTGACAGTGCAGCACTCCCTCAGTACTGATCCTCTGACAGTGCAGCACTCCCTCAGTACTAACCCTCCCACAGTGCGGCGCTCCCTCAGTACTGACCCTCTGACAGTGCGGCACTCCCTCAGTACTGACCCTCTCACAGTGCGGCACTCCCTCAGTACTGACCCTCTGACAGTGCGGCGCTCCCTCGGTACTGACCCTCTGACAGTGCGGCGCTCCCTCAGTACTGACCCTCTGACAGTGCGGCACTCCCTCAGTACTGACCCTCTGACAGTGCGGCACTCCCTCAGTACTGACCCTCTGACAGTGCGGCACTCCCTCAGTACTGACCCTCTGACAGTGCGGCACTCCCTCAGTACTGACCCTCTGACAGTCCTGCACTCCCTCAGTACTGACCCTCCCACAGTGCGGCACTCCCTCAGTACTGACCCTCCCACAGTGCGGCGCTCCCTCAGTACTGACCCTCTCACAGTGCGGCACTCCCTCAGTACTGACCCTCTGACAGTGCGGCGCTCCCTCAGTACTGACCCTCTGACAGTGCAGCACTCCCTCAGTACTGACCCTCTGACAGTGCGGCACTTCCTCAGTACTGACCCTCTGACTGTGCGGCGCTCCCTCGGTACTGACCCTCTGACAGTGCGGCGCTCCCTCAGTACTGAATCTCCCACAGTGCGGCACTCCCTCAGTACTGACCCTCCCACAGTGCGGCACTCCCTCAGTACCGACCCTCTGACAGTGCGGCACTCCCTCAGTACTGACCCTGTGACAGTGCGGCGCTCCCTCAGTACTGACCCTCTGACAGTGCGGCACTCCCTCATTACTGAACCTCTGACTGTGCGATGCTCCCTCAGTACTGACCCTCTGACAGTGCGGCACTCCCTCAGTACTGACCCTCTGACAGTGCCGCACTCCCTCAGTACTGACCCTCTGACAGTGCAGCACTCCCTCAGTACTGACCCTCTGACCGTGCGGTGCTCCCTCAGTACTGACCCTCTGACAGTGCGGCACTCCCTCAGTACTGACCCTGTGAAAGTGCGGCGCTCCCTCAGTACTGACCCTCTGACAGTGCGGCACTCCCTCATTACTGACCCTCTGACTGTGCGATGCTCCCTCAGTACTGACCCTCTGACAGTGCGGCACTCCCTCAGTACTGACCCTCTGACAGTGCCGCACTCCCTCAGTACTGACCCTCTGACAGTGCGGCGCTCCCTCAGTACTGACCCTCTGACAGTGCAGCACTCCCTCAGTACTGACCCTCTGACAGTGCAGCACTCCCTCAGTACTGACCCTCCCACAGTGCGGCGCTCCCTCAGTACTGACCCTCTGACAGTGCGGCACTCCCTCAGTACTGACCCTCTGACAGTGCGGCACTCCCTCAGTACTGACCCTCCCACAGTGCGGCACTCCCTCAGTACTGACCCTCTGACAGTGCAGCACTCCCAGTACTGACCCTCCCACAGTGCGGCGCTCCCTCAGTACTGACCCTCTGACAGTGCGGTGCTCCCTCAGTACTGACCCTCTGACAGTGCGGAGCTCCCTCAGTACTGACCCTCCCACAGTGCGGCGCTCCCTCAGTACTGACCCTCTGACAGTGCGGCACTCCCTCAGTACTGACCCTCTGACAGTGCGGCGCTCCCTCAGTACTGACCCTCCCACAGTGCTGCACTCCCTCAGTACTGACCCTCTGACAGTGCAGCACTCCCTCAGTACTGAGGCGAGAGTGTTACTGACTGTGCAGTGCCTCAGCCATTTATTCCCTCTGTGTCTGCCCTGGATGTTCAGGTGGTGTCTCATTACAATGGGAGTGTGAAGAGAATTCTCGCCGTTGCTGGAGTGGAGATTCACTGGCCTGGGAACGCTGTGCCAAAGGACGTTCCTGACTGTGGGTTTGAGAATGAGAAGCCGGGCTGCCAGAAAGGTCAGTGTCCATCTGGAGCACCAAGCGGTCAGTCAGACCCTAACCATCCCGAATCGGAAATATACCGACCGTTCCTTCACCATTACCTGGTCAAATCCCTGGAACGCTCACAACTCCGAGTCTGTCCAGACCCATTCCCCGATCCCGTCCCCATAACCCCACCTAAACTCTGGACCCTAAGGGGCAATTTAGCGCAGCCAATCCCGCTAACCTGCACTCCTGTGCATGCGTAATATGAAAACCAACTTTATTCTCCGCACAGAATGAAACCCATATTAATATCGCGGAAAACAGCTAACAATGAAAAATCAAACACGTATTGACAACAAAAATAAACGCTTTGTCTTTTTAAACTGATAACCTTCTGTATCTCCAATCAAGCGAAACCCATCACAGCTCAAAGGCCACTTGTAAATAAAGTCAGAAAACACGGGGATACCTGCTGTGCCCCTGAACTATAATAATAAACACTCATAATATTCTTTGCTGTCACAAGTAGGCTTACATTGAAACTGCAATGGAGTTACTGTGAAAAGCCCCTCGTCGCCACATTCCGGCGGCTGTTCGGAGGGGCAGATTCCTTGCACCTGTGTCAGACTGCTGCTTAACCTGCCCGCCTTTGGTAAATGCCGCCGCTCAGCTCAAAGCGCCCGGCAAAACTGGGAGGAGCGGAGGGGGCCCCGGGTTGGGAGAGTTTCCCCCCCTCAACGTCCAAAGATGTGCAGGTTAGGGGGATTGGCCGTGCTCAAGTTGCCCCTTACCTTCCAAAGGTTAGGGGAGGGGGTAACGGGCATAGCGGGTGGGGGGGAGTGGTTGGGTTTGGGTGCTCTTTCGGAGGTTCGATGGGCTGAATAGCCTCCTTCTGCACTGTATGGGTTCCATGATTCTCTGATTCTACGAGAATGCTCAAGACCCGAGATCGATAGATTTCTAAACCTTCAAGGTGTCAAGGGGTATGCGGGAAAAAGACATTGGGCGCGATTCTCCGACGCCCACGCCGGGCGGGAGAATCGCGGGAGTGCCGGGCGATTCACGCCACGTCGCCCTGGCACCCGCACGTGATTCTCCCACCCCCCCCCCTCAAAACGGCGTGTCGTGTTTTACGCTCCACGTGCATACCGTTAGAAAGGACGAGCGGCGATTCTCCGGCCCGGATGGGCCGAGCGGCCTGCCTAATCCGACCGGTTCACGCCGGCGCCAACCACACCTGGTCGCTGCCGACGTGAATAGCGTGCGTCCGCTACGTGTGGGGCCTGTGGGGGGGGGGGAGGGAGGATCGAGCACCAGGGGGGGGTGCGCTCAGGGGGAGTCTGGCCCGCGATCGGTGCCCACTGATCATTGGGTTGGCGTCTCTAAAGGACGCACTCTTTTCCTTCCCCCCCCCCGCCGCTCCGCAAGATCAATCCTCCATGTCTTGCGGGGCGCCCACGGGGAGGACGGCAACCGCGGATGCGCGGGTGACGTCATTTAGGCACCGCCGGCCGCGTCATTCAGGCGGCGCCGCTTTGACGCAGCGCACAGGCCCGGCGGGCGAGATTGACGCGCCGCCGCTCCTCGCCCCCTGGGGGTGGGAGAATAGGGGGCGAGGAGCGGCCTCCGACGCCGGAGTGAAACACTCCGGCTTTCACTCCGGCGTCGGCACTTTGTCTCCCTTTGTGAGAATCGCGCCCAATGAGTTCGAAGGTCGGCCAATGATCTGGTTGGACGGTGGAGCAGAGCGGCGAGGGGCCGAATGGTCAACATCTGCTCCCATTTCCCTACCTAACCCCGGCTGCCGGGCCCGGGAGCGATAGAAGGCCCCCTTCCGACACAAAACGCACCCCGCGGCGCCCCTGATCCAGCGTCACAAGATCTCAGCGTGTTCCTCACGGAGGTTTCACTTGCTCTTCCTCAGGGAGAGCCTTCACGATGCTGGAGGTCCTCTCGATTGTGGTCAGCCTGGTACTCTTCATCATCACCACCACCTCGTTCCTGATCTACAGGTAAACCCACCTTCCGAGGGCGGTTCAGGGGGAGGGCCTGGGGCCGGGCGGGGGTTTGCGCTACTCCGTGAGGGGCAGTGTGATTATTCTGAGGAGCCTGGGACACCCCAACAAGACTGACCGGCACTCGAACGCTTTGACAATTCGGCTGGCACAGAGCTGAGGATTCCTGGTGGGGGAGGACATCGACAAGCTGGGAGAGTGGGCAAAGAGGCGGCAGATGCAAAACAAGTGGAAAAGTGTGAGGTTATGCACTTTGGAAGGAGGAATTTAGGCATGGACTAATTTAGGCACGGTGACGCAGTGGGTTAGCACTGCTGCCTCACGGCGCCGAGGTCCCAGGTTCGATCCCGGCTCTGGGTCACTGTCCGTGTGGAGTTTGCACATTCTCCCCGTGTCTGTGTGGGTCTCACCCCCACAACCCAAAGATGGGCAGGGTAGCTGGATTGGCCACGCTAAATTGCCCTTGATTGGAAAACATGAATTGGGTATTCGAAATTTTAAAACAAATTCATGTCGAGAGGGCTAGAATACAAGGGATGTACTTCTGAGGCTGTATAAGGCTCTGGTCAGACCCCATTGGTGTATTGTGAGCTGTTTTGGGCCCCGTATCTAAGGAAGGATGTGCTGGGCCTTGGAAAGGGTCCAGAGGAGGTTCACAAGAATGATCCCTGGAATGAAGAGCTTGTCATGTGAGGAACGGTTGAGGACTCTGGGTCTGTACTCGCTGGAGTTTAGAAGGATGAGGGGGGATCTTATTGAAACTTACAGGATATTGGGAGGCCTGGATAGAGTGGACGGGGAGAGAATGTTTCCACTTGTAGGAAAAACTAGAAGCAGAGGACACCATCTCAGACTAAAGGGACGATCCTTTAAAACAGAGATGAGGAGGAATTTCTTCAGCCAGAGGCTGGTGAATCTGTGGAACTCTTTGCCGCAGAAGGCTGTGGAGGCCAAATCATTGAGTGTCTTTAAGACAGAGATAGATCGGTTCTTGATTAATAAGGGGGTCAGGGGTTATGGGGAGAAGGCAGGAGACTGGGGATGAGAAAAATATCAGCCATGATTGAATGGCGGAGCAGACTCGATGGGCCGAGTGGCCTAATTCTGCTCCTATGTCTTATGGTCTCATGGCGTGGGGTCGAGGGATGGAGGCAGGGGATAGCACGGAGAGCTTCTTGGGAGATTTCTTTGGGGGGGGGTCGGGGGTGGTCGATGCGAGGTTAAAGGTGGGGTATAGAGGTGGGGTTGTGGGTCGAACCTGATCCCGTTGATTGGCAGAGCTGGGTTCAGGGGCTGGGTGGGCCTCTCCTGCCGGGTCACGCCTCTCCTGTCCTTGCACCCTTTCTGCAGGAGGTTCAAGCTGGAGAAGGAGCTGGCCAGTGAGCTGTGGCGGATACGGTGGGAGGATATTCAACTGAGTAATCTCGAGAAGAACCTGTGGAGTATGGGCAGCAAGCTGACCCTGTCCTTGGTAAGGAGGAACGGCCTCTCTCTTCACTCTGTATCTAACCCCGTGCTGTACCTGTCCTGGGAGTGTTTGATGGGGGACAGTGTAGAGGGAGCTTTACTCTGTATCTAACCCCGTGCTGTCCCTGCCCTGGGAGTGTTTGATGGGGACAGTGTAGAGGGAGCTTGACTCTGTATCTAACCCCGTGCTGTCCCTGCCCTGGGAGTGTTTGATGGGGACAGTGTAGAGGGAGCTTGACTCTGTATCTAACCCCGTGCTGTACCTGTCCTGGGAGTGTTTGATGGGGACAGTTTAGAGGGAGCTTTACTCTGTATCTAACCCCGTGCTGTACCTGTCCTGGGAGTGTTTGATGGGGATAGTGTAGAGGGAGCTTTACTCTGTATCTAACCCCGTGCTGTACCTGTCCTGGGAGTGTTTGATGGGGACAGTGTAGAGGGAGCTTTACTCTGTATCTAACCCCGTGCTGTACCTGTCCTGGGAGTGTTTGATGGGGACAGTGTAGAGGGAGCTTTACTCTGTATCTAACCCCGTGCTGTACCTGTCCTGGGAGTGTTTGATGGGGACAGTGTAGAGGGAGCTTTACTCTGTATCTAACCCCGTGCTGTACCTGTCCTGGGAGTGTTTGATGGGGACAGTGTAGAGGGAGCTTTACTCTGTATCTAACCCCGTGCTGTCCCTGTCCTGGGAGTGTTTGATGGGGACAGTGTAGAGGGAGCTTTACTCTGTATCTAACCCCGTGCTGTACCTGTCCTGGGAGTATTTGATGGGGACAGTGTAGAGGGAGCTTTACTCTGTATCTAACCCCGTGCTGTACCTGTCCTGGGAGTGTTTGATGGGGACAGTGTAGAGGGAGCTTTACTCTGTATCTAACCCCGTGCTGTACCTGTCCTGGGAGTGTTTGATGGGGACGGTGTAGAGGGAGCTTTACTCTGTATCTAACCCCGTGCTGTACCTGTCCTGGGAGTGTTTGATGGGGGCAGTGCAGAGGGAGCTTTACTCTGTATCTAACCCCGTGCTGTACCTGTCCTGGGAGTGTTTGATGGGGACAGTGTACAGGGAGGGTTACTCTGTATCTAACCCCGTGCTGTACCTGTCCTGGGAGTGTTTGATGGGGACAGTGTAGAGGGAGCTTTACTCTGTATCTAACTCCGTGCTGCCCCTGCCCTGGGAGTGTTTGATGGAGACAGTGTAGAGGGAGCTTTACTCTGTATCTAACCCCGTGCTGTACCTGTCCTGGGAGTGTTTGATGGGGACAGTGTAGAGGGAGCTTTACTCTGTAAAATACCCGTGCTGTACCTGTCCTGGGAGTGTTTGATGGGGACAGTGTAGAGGGAGCTTTACTCTGTATCTAACCCCGTGCTGTACCTGTCCTGGGAGTGTTTGATGGGGACAGTGAAGAGGGAGCTTTACTCTGTATCTAACCCCGTGCTGCCCCTGCCCTGGGAGTGTTTGATGGAGACAGTGTAGAGGGAGCTTTACTCTGTATCTAACCCCGTGCTGTACCTGTCCTGGGAGTGTTTGATGGGGACAGTGTAGAGGGAGCTTTACTCTGTATCTAACCCCGTGCTGTACCTGTCCTGGGAGTGTTTGATGGGGACAGTGTAGAGGGAGCTTCACTCTGTATCTAACCTCGTGCTGTACCTGTCCTGGGAGTGTTTGATGGGGACAGTGTAGAGGGAGCTTTACTCTGTATCTAACCCCGTGCTGTACCTGTCCTGGGAGTGTTTAATGGGGACAGTGTAGAGGGAGCTTTACTCTGTATCTAACCCCGTGCTGTACCTGTCCTGGGAGTGTTTGATGGGGACAGTGTAGAGGGAGCTTTACTCTGTATCTAACCCCGTGCTGTACCTGTCCTGGGAGTGTTTGATGGGGACAGTGCAGAGGGAGCTTTGCTCTGTATCTAACCCCGTGCTGCCCCTGTCCTGGGAGTGTTTGATGGGGACAGTGTAGAGGGAGCTTTACTCTGTATCTAACCCCATGCTGTACCTGTCCTGGGAGTGTTTGATGGGGACAGTGTAGAGGGAGCTTTACTCTGTATCTAACCGCGTGCTGTACCGGTCCTGGGAGTGTTTGATGGGGACAGTGTAGAGGGAGCTTTACTCTGTATCTAACCCTGTGCTGTACCTGTCCTGGGAGTGTTTGATGGGGACAGTGTAGAGGAGCTTTACTCTGTATCTAACCCCGTGCTGCCCCTGTCCTGGGAGTGTTTGATGGGGACAGTGTAGAGGAGCTTTACTCTGTATCTAACCCCGTGCTGTACCTGTCCTGGGAGTGTTTGATGGGGACACTGTTGAGGGAGCTTTACTCTGTATCTAACCCCATGCTGTACCTGTCCTGGGAGTGTTTGATGGGGACAGTGTAGAGGGAGCTTTACTCTGTATCTAACCCCGTGCTGTACCTGTCCTGGGAGTGTTTGATGGGGACAGTGTAGAGGGAGCTTTACTCTGTATCTAACCCCGTGCTGTACCTGTCCTGGGAGTGTTTGATGGGGACAGTGTAGAGGGAGCTTTACTCTGTATCTAACCCCGTGCTGTCCCTGTCCTGGGAGTGTTTGATGGAGACAGTGTAGAGGGAGCTTTACTCTGTATCTAACCCCGTGCTGTCCCTGTCCTGGGAGTGTTTGATGGGGACAGTGTAGAGGGAGCTTTACTCTGTATCTAACCCCGTGCTGTACCTGTCCTGGGAGTGTTTGATGGGGACAGTGTAGAGGGAGCTTTACTCTGTATCTAACCCCGTGCTGTACCTGCCCTGGGAGTGTTTGATGGGGACAGTGTAGAGGGAGCTTTACTCTGTATCTAACCCCGTGCTGTGCCTGTCCTGGGAGTGTTTGATGGGGACAGTGTAGAGGGAGCTTTACTCTGTATCTAACCCCGTGCTGTACCTGTCCTGGGAGTGTTTAATGGGGCAGTGTAGAGGGAGCTTTACTCTGTATCTAACCCCGTGCTGTACCTGTCCTGGGAGTGTTAGATGGGGACAGTGTAGAGGGAGCTTTACTCTGTATCTAACCCCGTGCTGTACCTGTCCTGGGAGTGTTTGATGGGGACAGTGTAGAGGGAGCTTTACTCTGTATCTAACCCCGTGCTGTACCTGTCCTGGGAGTGTTTGATGGGGACAGTGTAGAGGGGGCTTTACTCTGTATCTAACCCCGTGCTGTACCTGTCCTGGAAGTGTTTGATGGGGACAGTGTAGAGGAGCTTTACTCTGTATCTAACCCCGTGCTGCCCCTGTCCTGGGAGTGTTTGATGGGGACAGTGTAGAGGAGCTTTACTCTGTATCTAACCCCGTGCTGCACCTGTCCTGGGAGTGTTTGATGGGGACACTGTTGAGGGAGCTTTACTCTGTATCTAACCCCATGCTGTACCTGTCCTGGGAGTGTTTGATGGGGACAGTGTAGAGGGAGCTTTACTCTGTATCTAACCCCGTGCTGTACCTGTCCTGGGAGTGTTTGATGGGGACAGTGTAGAGGGAGCTTTACTCTGTATCTAACCCCGTGCTGTACCTGTCCTGGGAGTGTTTGATGGGGACAGTGTAGAGGGAGCTTTACTCTGTATCTAACCCCGTGCTGTCCCTGTCCTGGGAGTGTTTGATGGAGACAGTGTAGAGGGAGCTTTACTCTGTATCTAACCCCGTGCTGTCCCTGTCCTGGGAGTGTTTGATGGGGACAGTGTAGAGGGAGCTTTACTCTGTATCTAACCCCGTGCTGTACCTGCCCTGGGAGTGTTTGATGGGGACAGTGTAGAGGGAGCTTTACTCTGTATCTAACCCCGTGCTGTGCCTGTCCTGGGAGTGTTTGATGGGGACAGTGTAGAGGGAGCTTTACTCTGTATCTAACCCCGTGCTGTACCTGTCCTGGGAGTGTTAGATGGGGACAGTGTAGAGGGAGCTTTACTCTGTATCTAACCCCGTGCTGTACCTGTCCTGGGAGTGTTTGATGGGGACAGTGTAGAGGGAGCTTTACTCTGTATCTAACCCCGTGCTGTACCTGTCCTGGGAGTGTTTGATGGGGGCAGTGTAGAGAGAGCTTTACTCTGTATCTAACCCCGTGCTGTACCTGTCCTGGGAGTGTTTGATGGGGACAGTGTAGAGGGAGTTTACTCTGATGCCTCAGTGAGGTTCAGTCCCTCAGTGACTCGCTGTCCGTTCCCTGAGTGACCAATTTCCTGAGTAACAGGCCGTCCCTCTGGATTCTCGGCTGGACACACGCGAAACATCTGGAAGGAAATTCTGTTTGCTGATGATGTGACACCTTGTTTTTCACAGCGTGGTTCAAACTATGGATCTCTGGTGATCAATGAAGGTCAATACCAGGTTTATGCCAAGACAGCATACTACAAGGTAAAGCCATTCAGAGCGAGCGACAGAACTCATTTCAACATCTGCCCACTGCTGGTTTTAACTTTATACAATGGGAGTGAACAGGAAGGGGTTTGATACATTGGGATTGTGGACAATGGGAGTGAATGGGAAGGGGTTTGATACATTGGGATTGTGGACAATGGGAGTGAACAGGAAGGGGTTTGAACCATTAGATTGTGTACAATGGGAGTGAACGGGAAGGGGTTTGATCCATTGGGATTGTGCACAATGGGAGTGAACAGGAAGGGGTTTGGGTCCATTGGGATTGTGTACAATGGGAGTGAACGGGAAGGGGTTTGGGTCCATTGGGATTGTGCACAATGGGAGTGAACGGGAAGGGGTTTGGGCCCATTGGGAGTGTGTACAATGGGAGTGAACGGGAAGGGGTTTGGGTCCATTGGGATTGTGCACAATGGGAGTGAACGGGAAGGGGTTTGATCGATTGGGATTGTGTACAATGGGAGTGAATGGGAAGGGGATTGATCCATTGGGATTGTGTACAATGGGAGTGAACGGGAAGGGATTTGGGTCCATTGGGATTGTGCACAATGGGAGTGAACGGGAAGGGGTTTGGGTCCATTGGGATTGTGTACAATGGGAGTGAACGGGAAGGGGTTTGGGTCCATTGGGATTGTGCACAATGGGAGTGAACGGGAAGGGGTTTGATCGATTGGGATTGTGTACAATGGGAGTGAACGGGAAAGTATTTGATCCATTGGGATTGTGTACAATGGGAGTGAATGGGAAGGGGTTTGATCCACTGGGATTGTGTACAATGGGAGTGAACGGGAAGGGGTTTGATCCATTGGGACTGTGGACAATGGGAGTGAACGGGAAGGGGTTTGATCCATTGGGATTGTGTACAGTGGGAGTGAATGGGAAGGGGTTTGATCCATTGGGATTGTGGACAATGGGAGTGAATGGGAAGGGGTTTGATCCATTGGGATTGTGTACAATGGGAGTGAATGGGAAGGGGTTTGATCCATTGGGATTGTGTAGAATGGGAGTGAACGGGAAGGGGTTTGATCCATTGGGATTGTGTACAATGGGTTGGGAGGGGGGGTTGTCATCAGTTTGCAATAGGTACTCGGAAATCCAACGGGGAATTAAGGAAATATGTATTTTCCCGGAGGAGTGGGACTTGCTCCCATAGGGAATGGTCAAGGTGAATAGCAGAGATGTATTTAAGTTGAGGAGGTGGGGAATGTTAGATTCCCACACACGAGGGGACAGGAATAGATGGACATGGTGATGAAGTGAGATGTAGTAGGTGGGAGAATCATACGGACTAGATGGGCTGAATGACTGGTTTCAGATCCATGGCTTCTATGCAATGGCCCCCAGGGTGACTACTGCCCCCTGCTGGGGTGGGCTCACCCCGACTTGTGTTGAGTCGAACTGTTCTTATTTTCTGCTCTCGTCCCATTTCTCCTCCCCCAGGGGAACATCGTGGCCGTTAAATACATCAACCGGAAGAGAGTGGAGCTGACACGCAACGTGCTGTTCGAGCTCAAACACGTATGTTCCATTTCCGTTTCCTCTTCGTTCTCTAGCCCACCTTCAATTGATAAAATCCAGGACTGAAAAGCGGGGTCATGGCGAGCGGGTTGGCAATCATCGATTGCCGTAAAATCAGGAACACATCTGGGTCACTCATATCCCCTTCACCGAGGGAAATCGGCCGTACTTACCCCGGTCTGGCCTGTACATGACACCAGTCTCTCTCCCCCCCTCCCCCCTCCCCCACACACACACACAGAGCAATGTCCATTGGGATTGTGGACAATGGGAGTGAATGGGAAGGGGTTTGATCCATTGGGATTGTGTACAATGGGAGTGAATGGGAAGGGGTTTGATCCATTGGGATTGTGTACAATGGGAGTGAACGGTAAAGGGTTTGATCCATTGGGATTGTGTACAATGGGAGTGAATGGGAAGGGGTTTGATCCATTGGGATTGTGTACAGTGAGAGTGAACTGGAAGGGGTTTGATCCATTGGGATTGTGTACAATGGGAGTGAATGGGAAGGGGTTTGATCCATTGGGATTGTGTACAATGGGAGTGAATGGGAAGGGGTTTGATCCATTGGGATTGTGTACAATGGGAGTGAATGGGAAGGGGTTTGATCCATTGGGATTGTGTACAATGGGAGTGAACGGGAAGGGGTTTGATCCATTGGGATTGTGTAAAATGGGAGTGAACGGGAAGGGGTTTGATCCATTGGGATTACGTACAATGGGAGTGAACGGGAAGGGGTTTGATCCATTGGGATTGTGTAAAATGGGAGTGAACGGGAAGGGGTTTGATCCATTGGGAATGTGCAAAGTGGGAGTGAATGGGAAGGGGTTTGATCCATGGGGATTGTGTACAATGGGAGTGAATGGGAAGGGGTTTGATCCATTGGGATTGTGTACAATGGGAGTGAATGGGAAGGGGTTTGATCCATTGGGCTTGTGTACAATGGGAGTGAATGGGAAGGGGTTTGATCCATGGGGATTGTGCATAATGGGAGTGAACGGGAAGGGGTTTGGTTCCATGGGGATTGTATACAATGGGAGTGAATGGGAAATGGTTTGATCCATTGGGATTCTATCCAGAGGGAATGTGTAAGTTAGAAATGTGAGCCTTTTGGTCAGTTGACATATTGTCCATCATTTGTTTGGAGTGATGGGCAGGTTGTACTCAATGTCCTTGAAGGATTATGAGCGTGGGCACAGACTGAAGCCAGTGCCTGAGGTCGAGCCACCGTGTGGCTACGTTTTTCTATGACTCTGCCTCTCTCTTACCCCGCAGATGAGAGATGTACAAAACGAACACCTGACTCGCTTCATCGGAGCGAGCATCGAGCCACCCAACATCTGCATCATTACCGAGTACTGTCCTCGGGGCAGCCTACAGGTAGGGAGTCTGAGGGTGGAATCTTCCACTCTGAAGTCTAGCCGCGGAGGTGAGAGTGTTTTTTCCGCTGTGTGCGCTTAGGGGGTGGGAGGGGGAGTGTGGTCTTGTGCTGCCTAGCTTTGTCAACATGCAGCTGAAACCCTGTCAGGAAGGCCGACGGCGTTGGGAGTGACTTTCGAAGAGAATCCCGAGGTGAGACCTCCGAAGGTGGAGATTGGAGATCCTGGTGTGAGGGACAAAGTTGCAGCGAGGTTGATTGATGTCTAGCGCTCCGGGGCGGGTTATTGCGAAATCCATGGAATCCGTTCCGGTCGCGTTTGCCACTTATTGCGTCGTGTGGTGCGCTCGATGCCAGCTGACTTGTCAATCCACATGCACCCTCATACTTCTTATCTTTCTCACGAGACAGCCGTCTCCTTATCATCTATTTTCAGGACATTCTGGAGAATGAGAGCATTACCCTGGACTGGATGTTTCGATACTCGTTAATCAATGACATTGTCAAGGTGAGGCCCAAATGATGTGTGCTCCGTAAGCATTCAGTGCCATGAAGAGAAACATGCGGGATGCTGGGTAATGATGTCTATGAGAGCTTAGCCGCCATTGAAGAATAGAGAGGGGGCTATTGGGGAGCCGAGGTAAGCGTTCAACCCTGAAGGTGGAGGGGACATGCGTGTAGTCTATCCCTGCTCCAATTCCCCATGCTCTTGTGTCCAAGCAAAAGCCACCAGAGGATTGAGATGGGTCACAGCCCCAAGGGGAGGGAGGTAACCACTGCGGGAGAGAGCTGGTTTCAGCGGAGGTCGCCTGCATTTGTGGTGCACTTGCCGCTGAACGAAACGGGCGAAGCTGCCATCCGGTGGAAGTGAGTATCAAGCAAAGGTAGACTCACTCAGCGATGTCAGGAGATGTGGGCTACAGGTGACCAAAGGCTCGGTTTTGAGGAGCATCTACAGGAGATGAGAGAGAGAGCGCACGGGTCGGGGAGGTTGAGGGAGGGAGATCCGGAGCTTCGGCCCCAACCATCTTCAGCTGCTCCATCAATGGCCTCCCTTCCATCAGAAGGTCAGAAGTGGGGATGTTTGCGGATGGCTGCACAATGTTCAGCACCATTCACCCTCAGATACTGAAGCAGTCCGTGTCCAAATGCAGCAAGACCTGGACAATATCCAGGCTCGGGGCTGGCAAGTGGCAAGTTACATCTCCACCTCACAAGTACCAGGCAATGACCATCTCCGACAAGAGAGGATCTAACCATCGCCCCTTTGACATTCAATGGCATTACCATCGCTGAATCCCCCCACTATCACCATCCTGGGGGTTACCATTGATCAGAAACTGAACTGGACCCAGCCGTATAAATACTGTGGCTGCCAGAGCAGGTCAGAGGCTGGGAATCCTGCGGAGAGTAACTCACCTCCTGACCCCCCCTCCCAAATCCTGTCCACCATCGACAAGGACACAAGTCAGGAGGGCGATGGGAGACTCTCCACTTGCCTGGATGAGCGCGGCTCCCAACAACACTCGAGAAGCTCGACACCATCCAGGGCAAAGCAGCCCCGCTCGATCGACACGCTAACCACCGACATTCACTCCCTCCACCCCCCCATCCAGGACAAAGCAGCCCCGCTCGATCGACACGCTACCCACCGACATTCACTCCCTCCACCCCCCCCCCCCCCCATCCAGGACAAAGCAGCCCCGCTCGATCGACACGCTACCCACCGACATTCACTCCCCCCACCCCCCCATCCAGGACAAAGCAGCCCCGCTTGATTGCTCCCCTTCCACAAACATTCAAACCCTCCACCACCGGCAGTCAGTGACAGCCGTGTGTACCATCTACAAGATGCACTGCAGCAACTCACCAAGGCTCCTTAGGCAGCTCCTTCCAAACCCACGGCCGCTACCATCTAGAAGGACAAGGGCAGCAGATACCTGGGAACCCCACCACCTGGAGGTTCCCCTCCGAGCCCCTCACCATCCCGACTGGGAAACATATCGGCCGTTCCTTCACTGTCACTGGGGCAACACCCTGGAACTCCCTCCCTAACAGCACAGAGGGTGTACCTACACCTCAGGAACTGCAGCCACCCACCACCGCCTGAAGGGCGATTAGGGATGGCCAATAAATGCTGGCCTAACCAGCGACTCCCACATCCTACAAATTAATTTTTTAAAAAGGCACGGCCGTCAATGGCGGAGAGAGGGGAAGGGGGGGGATGGTCGAGAGGTGGGATGGGCGAGGGGGACTGTCGGATGAGGAAAAGTGAAATAGGCCGAGCCTCGAGTGAGAGGTGGTCTCGTTCAAACAGAGGGCTCGGCAATCTCTGAAACCAGGCGACAAAGTCTCAGGATTAAGGCCATTCAGAACAAATAACAAAGGAAAGTACAGCACAGGAACAGGCCCTTCGGCCCTCCAAGCCTGTGCCGACCATGCTGCCCGTCTAAACTAAAATCTTCCACACTTCCGGGGTCCGTATCCCTCTATTCCCATCCTATTCATGTATTTGTCAAGATGCCCCTTAAACGTCACTACCGTCCCTGCTTCCACCACCTCCTCCGGCAGCGAGTTCCAGGCACCCACTACCCTCTGTGTAAAAACCTTGCCTCGTACATCCCCTCAAAACCTTGCCCCTCGCACCTTAAACCTATGCCCCCTAGTAATTGACCCCTCTACCCTGGGGAAAAGCCTCTGACTATCCACTCTGTCGATGCCCCTCATAATTTTGTAGACCTCTATCAGGTCGCCCCTCAACCTCCGTCGTTCCAGTGAGAACAAACCGAGTTTATTCAACCGCTCCCCATAGCTACTGCCCTCCATACCAGGCAACATCCTGGTAAATCTCTTCTGCACCCTCTCTAAAGCCTCCACATCCTTCTGGTAGTGTGGCGGCCAGAATTGAACACTCTACTCCAAGTGTGGTCTAACTTAGGTTCTATACAGCTGCAACATGACTTGCCAATTCTTATACTCAATGCCCCGGCCAATGAAGACAAGCATGCCGTATGCCTTCTTGACTACCTTCTCCACCTGTGTTGCCCCTTTCAGTGACCTGTGGACCTGTACACCTAGATCTCTCTGACTTTCAATACTCTTCAGGGTTCTACCATTCACTGTACATTCCCTACCTGCATTAGACCTTCCAAAATGTATTACTGTGATGATATGATCTGCATACTCGTCTGCCATTGGGCCAGAACGTCGGCTTACCATTGGCCCTGGTCGGTCATGTGCCTCTCGACCGATTGGCCGAGAGGCTGAGTTAACCACGCCTCTATCAACGAGGTATAAATGCTCAGAAGCCTGACGATCGTCCCTTTCCACTGTAGACGATCGCCAGGCTGTGTTCTAGTTAATTGAAGCCTGACATTGATAAATCACTCGCCTCACGTGCAATCGATGGTGCATCAATTACCTCACATTTGCCCGGATTAAACTCCATCTGCCATCTCTCCGCCCAAGTCTCCAAACAACCTAAATCCCGCTGTATCCTCCGACAGTCCTCATCGCTACCCACAATTCCACCAACCGTTGCGTTGTCCGCCAACTCACTAATCAGACCAATTCCATTTTCCTCCGAGTCATTTACTACGAACAGCAAAGGTGCCAGCACTGATCCCTGCGGATCGAGGTGAAGAGGAGGCTCCGCCCTCGGCGAACCTTCGGAGTCCTCGTACTCCCAAGGCTGGGTCACCGAGCGCAGGGAAATGGCGGAGCCAGCTCTAGGGGCTGAATCTCCTACTTCTTGCGTTCTGATTTCAGGGGGTTGCAACAGAGTTGGGGGGGGGAGCGGTTGCGTAGATCGGAGGGGTGGGGGGGGGGGGCATGTGGCGGTGAGGGATCTCCATTAAAACGAGGAGGGGAATTTTAAACGCGGGGAACGGGAGGTGCTGGACGCCAGCGAAGAAAGTGGGGTGGGTGGGGCGCGGGGGAGGGGTGGGGGGGATGCGTTGCGCGCGTGCCTCGACCCAGACTGTCCTCTCTGCCTCGTTAACTCGCTCCACACGTCCTGACTTGCCTCCGTTTCTCCTCCTTCCAGGGGATGGCATTTCTGCACAACAGCGTCATCGGTTGTCACGGAAACCTCAAGTCCTCCAACTGTGTGGTTGACAGCCGGTTTGTGCTCAAGGTCACAGATTATGGGTTGACCAGTTTCAGATCGTCGCCGCACTCCGAGGATCAGCACCTCATGTATGCAAGTGCGTCACCCCCCCCCCCCCCCCACCCCCCCAACCAACCATCACCGCCAATTATCGCTCAACGTGCCTGACCTCACCTGCCCCGGCACCGTTAACTCTACGACTGCTGAGGGCGCTAACCCAGCGTCGGGAACCCCAGTACGGACCCGTACCCCAGTGAGAGTCAGTGTGTGTGGGACCCGTACCCTAGTGAGAGTCAGTGTGTGTGGGACCCGTACCCCAGTGAGAGTCAGTGTGTGTGGGACCCGTACCCCAGTGAGAGTCAGTGTGTGTGGGACCCGTACCCCAGTGAGAGTCAGTGTGTGTGGGACCCGTACCCCAGTGAGAGTCAGTGTGTGTGGGACCCGTACCCCAGTGAGAGTCAGTGTGTGTGGGACCCGTACCCCAGTGAGGGTCAGTGTGTGTGGAACCCGTACCCCAGTGAGAGTCAGTGTGTGTGGGACCCGTACCCCAGTGAGAGTCAGTGTGTGTGGGACCCGTACCCCAGTGAGGGTCAGTGTGTGTGGGACCCATACCCCAGTGAGAGTCAGTGTGTGTGGGGCCCCAGTGAGAGTCAGTGTGTGTGGGACCCGTATCCCAGTGAGAGTCAGTGTGTGTGGGACCCGTACCCCAGTGAGAGTCAGTGTGTGTGGGGCCCCAGTGAGAGTCAGTGTGTGTGGGACCCCAGTGAGAGTCAGTGTGTGTGGGACCCGTACCCCAGTGAGAGTCAGTGTGTGTGGGACCCGTACCCCAGTGAGAGTCAGTGTGTGTGGGACCCGTACCCCAGTGAGAGTCAGTGTGTGTGGGACCCGTACCCCAGTGAGAGTCAGTGTGTGTGGGACCCGTACCCCAGTGAGAGTCAGTGTGTGTGGGACCCGTACCCCAGTGAGAGTCAGTGTGTGTGGGACCCGTACCCCAGTGAGGGTCAGTGTGTGTGGGACCCGTACCCCAGTGAGAGTCAGTGTCTGTGGGACCCCTACCCCAGTGAGAGTCAGTGTGTGTGGGACCCCTACCCCAGTGAGAGTCAGTGTGTGTGGGACCCCAGTGAGAGTCAGTGTGTGTGGGACCCGTATCCCAGTGAGAGTCAGTGTGTGTGGGACCCCTACCCCAGTGAGAGTCAGTGTGTGTGGGACCCGTACCCCAGTGAGAGTCAGTGTGTGTGGGACCCCAGTGAGAGTCAGTGTGTGTGGGACCCGTACCCCAGTGAGAGTCAGTGTGTGTGGGACCCCTACCCCAGTGAGAGTCAGTGTGTGTGGGCCCCGTACCCCAGGGAGAGTCAGTGTGTGTGGGACCCGTACCCCAGTGAGAGTCAGTGTGTGTGGGACCCCTACCCCAGTGAGAGTCAGTGTGTGTGTGGGACCCGTACCCCAGTGAGAGTCAGTGTGTGTGGGACCCGTACCCCAATGAGAGTCAGTGTGTGTGGGACCCGTACCCCAGTGAGAGTCAGTGTGTGTGGGACCCCTACCCCAGTGAGAGTCAGTGTGTGTGTGGGACCCGTACCCCAGTGGGAGTCAGTGTGTGTGGGACCCGTACCCCAGTGAGAGTCAGTGTGTGTGGGACCCGTATCCCAGTGAGAGTCAGTGTGTATGGGACCCGTACCCCAGTGAGAGTCTGTGTGTGTGGGACCCGTACCCCAGTGAGAGTCAGTGTGTGTGGGACCCCTCCCCCAGTGAGAGTCAGTGTGTGTGGGACCCGTACCCCAGTGAGAGTCTGTGTGTGTGGGACCTGTACCCTAGTGAGAGTCAGTGTGTGTGGGACCCGTACCCCAGTGAGAGCCAGTGTGTGTGGGACCCGTACCCCAGTGAGAGTCAGTGTGTGTGGGACCCGTACCCCAGTGAGAGTCAGTGTGTGTGGGACCCGTACCCCAGTGAGAGTCAGTGTGTGTGGGACCTGTACCCCAGTGAGAGTCAGTGTGTGTGGGACCCGTACCCCAGTGAGAGTCAGTGTGTGTGGGACCCCTACCCCAGTGAGAGTCAGTGTGTGTGGGACCCGTACCCCAATGAGAGTCAGTGTGTGTGGGACCCGTACCCCAGTGAGAGTCAGTGTGTGTGGGACCCCTACCCCAGTGAGAGTCAGTGTGTGTGTGGGACCCCTACCCCAGTGGGAGTCAGTGTGTGTGGGACCCGTACCCCAGTGAGAGTCAGTGTGTGTGGGACCCGTATCCCAGTGAGAGTCAGTGTGTATGGGACCCGTACCCCAGTGAGAGTCTGTGTGTGTGGGACCCGTACCCCAGTGAGAGTCAGTGTGTGTGGGACCCCTCCCCCAGTGAGAGTCAGTGTGTGTGGGACCCGTACCCCAGTGAGAGTCTGTGTGTGTGGGACCTGTACCCTAGTGAGAGTCAGTGTGTGTGGGACCCGTACCCCAGTGAGAGTCAGTGTGTGTGGGACCCGTACCCCAGTGAGAGTCAGTGTGTGTGGGACCCGTACCCCAGTGAGAGTCAGTGTGTGTGGGACCCGTACCCCAGTGAGAGTCAGTGTGTATGGGACCTGTACCCCAGTGAGAGTCAGTGTGTGTGGGACCCGTACCCCAGTGAGAGTCAGTGTGTGTGGGACCCCAGTGAGAGTCAGTGTGTGTGGGACCCGTACCCCAGTGAGAGTCAGTGTGTGTGGGACCCCAGTGAGAGTCAGTGTGTGTGGGACCCATACCCCAGTGAGAGTCAGTGTGTGTGGGACCCGTACCCCAGTGAGAGTCAGTGTGTGTGGGACCCCTACCCCAGTGAGAGTCAGTGTGTGTGGGGCCCGTATCCTAGTGAGAGTCAGTGTGTGTGGGACCCGTACCCCAGTGAGAGTCAGTGTGTGTGGGACCCCTACCCCAGTGAGAGTCAGTGTGTGTGGGACCCGTACCCCAGTGAGAGTCAGTGTGTGTGGGACCCGTACCCCAGTGAGAGTCAGTGTGTGTGGGACCCCAGTGAGAGTCAGTGTGTGTGGGGCCCCAGTGAGAGTCAGTGTGTGTGGGACCCCAGTGAGAGTCAGTGTGTGTGGGACCCCTACCCCAGTGAGAGTCAGTGTGTGTGGGACCCATACCCCAGTGAGAGTCAGTGTGTGTGGGACCCGTACCCCAGTGAGAGTCAGTGTGTGTGGGACCCGTACCCCAGTGAGAGTCAGTGTGTGTGGGACCCGTACCCCTGTGAGAGTCAGTGTGTGTGGAACCCGTACCCCAGTGAGAGTCAGTGTGTGTGGGACCCGTACCCCAGTGAGAGTCAGCGTGTGTGGGACCCCAGTGAGAGTCAGTGTGTGTGGGACCCCTACCCCAGTGAGAGTCAGTGTGTGTGGGACCCGTACCCCAGTGAGAGTCAGTGTGTGTGGGACCCGTACCCCAGTGAGAGTCAGTGTGTGTGGGACCCGTACCCCAGTGAGAGTCAGTGTGTGTGGAACCTGTACCCCAGTGAGAGTCAGTGTGTGTGGGACCCGTACCCCAGTGAGAGTCAGTGTGTGTGGGACCGGTACCCCAGTGAGAGTCAGTGTGTGTGGGACCCGTACCCCAGTGAGAGTCAGCGTGTGTGGGACCCCAGTGAGAGTCAGTGTGTGTGGGACCCCTACCCCAGTGAGAGTCAGTGTGTGTGGGACCCGTACCCCAGTGAGAGTCAGTGTGTGTGGGACCCGTACCCCAGGGAGAGTCAGTGTGTGTGGGACCCGTACCCCAGTGAGAGTCAGTGTGTGTGGGACCCACACCCCAGTGAGAGTCAGTGTGTGTGGGACCCGTACCCCAGTGAGAGTCAGTGTGTGTGGGACCCGTACCCCAGTGAGAGTCAGTGTGTGTGGGACCCGTACCCCAGTGAGAGTCAGTGTGTGTGGGACCCGTACCCCAGTGAGAGTCAGTGTGTGTGGAACCTGTACCCCAGTGAGAGTCAGTGTGTGTGGGACCCGTACCCCAGTGAGAGTCAGTGTGTGTGGGACCGGTACCCCAGTGAGAGTCAGTGTGTGTGGGACCCGTACCCCAGTGAGAGTCAGTGTGTGTGGGACCCGTACCCCAGTGAGAGTCAGTGTGTGTGGGGCCCGTACCCCAGTGAGAGTCAGTGTGTGTGGGACCCGTACCCCAGTGAGAGTCAGTGTGTGTGGGACCCGTACCCCAGTGAGAGTCAGTGTGTGTGGGACCCCTACCCCAGTGAGAGTCAGTGTGTGTGGGACCCGTACCCCAGTGAGAGTCAGTGTGTGTGGGACCCGTACCCCAGTGAGAGTCAGTGTGTGTGGAGCTGTACCCCAGAGAGAGTCAGTGTGTGTGGGACCCGTACCCCAGTGAGAGTCAGTGTGTGTGGGACCCGTACCCCAGTGAGAGTCAGTGTGTGTGGGACCCGTACCCCAGTGAGAGTCAGTGTGTGTGGGACCCGTACCCCAGTGAGAGTCAGTGTGTGTGGGACCCGTACCCCAGTGAGAGTCAGTGTGTGTGGGACCCGTACCCCAGTGAGAGTCAGTGTGTGTGGGACCCATACCCCAGTGAGAGTCAGTGTGTGTGGGACCCGGACCCCAGTGAGAGTCAGTGTGTGTGGGACCCCAGTGAGAGTCAGTGTGTGTGGGACCCGTACCCCAGTGAGAGTCAGTGTGTGTGGGACCCGTACCCCAGTGAGAGTCAGTGTGTGTGGGACCCCAGTGAGAGTCAGTGTGTGTGGCATTGATGCAAAGTTGCTGATTAATCTGAACTATCGATCTATTGATCGGTCTACCACAGGCCCAGCCACAAGCTGACTACAATCCTCACTGATGGGGAACTGTGAGAGACGTCGGTGCAATGTCACCTCTCCCTCCTCATCAAATTACCCTCAGCTCCTGTGGCCGTACCCTCCCGGAGTGCGCACCCCCCCACCCCCCCCACCCCCCCACCCCCATCCCCCAACCCCATAGTCCCTCAGTGTATTGACTGACCATTTGCTGTGACAGAGAAACTGTGGACTGCGCCTGAGATTCTGCGGATGGACAGTCCCTTGACGGGGACCCAGAAAGGGGACGTGTACAGCTTCGGCATCATCCTCCAGGAGATCGGACTGCGGAGTGGCCCCTTCTTCATCGAGGGCCAAGACCTCAGCCCCAAAGGTGAGGTGGTGTTGACGGTGCGGAAACAAAGGTTTGGAATGGGATGTGGGGTGGGGGGAGGGGGGGGGGTAACCTGTCAGACGGGAGGGGGGGGGGGCGATGCTGAGGGATGTGTACGATTTCCTCCGGTCGATAAATGGTAATATTTGAGTTGAGGGAACCGGCGGAAGGCTTGGAGACACGGTGGGGACTGTTCATGACCATATTTGGGGAACTGCTTGTCGTTAGTCGGGGGAGGAGAGGGGGAGAAAAGGGAACAATTTATTGTTACTGGGGTACGGGTCCCACACACACTGACTCGCACTGGGGTACGGGTCCCACACACACTGACTCTCACTGGGGTACGGGTCCCACACACATTGACTCTCACTGGGGTACGGGTCCCACACACACTGACTCTCACTGGGGTACGGGTCCCACACACACTGACTCTCACTGCAGTACGGGTCCCACACACACTGACTCTCACTGGGGTATGGGTCCCACACACACTGACTCTCACTGGGGTACGGGTCCCACACACACTGACTCTCACTGGAGTACGGGTCCCACACACACTGACTCTCACTGGGGTACGGGTCCCACACACACTGACTCTCACTGGGGTACGGGTCCCACACACACTGACTCTCACTGGGGTACGGGTCCCACACACACTGACTCTCACTGGGGTACGGGTCCCACACACTGACCCTCACTGGGGTACGGGTCCCACACACACTGACTCTCACTGGGGTATGGGTCCCACACACACTGACTTTCACTGGGGTACGAGTCCCACACACACTGACTCTCACTGGGGTACGAGTCCCACACACACTGACTCTCACTGGGGTACGGGTCCCACACACACTGACTCTCACTGGGGTACGGGTCCCACACACACTGACTCTCACTGTGGTACGGGTCCCACACACACTGACTCTCACTGGGATACAGTTCCACACACACTGACACTCACTGGGGTACAGTTCCACACACACTGACTCTCTCTGGGTACAGGTCCCACACACACTGACTCTCACTGGAGTACGGGTCCCACACACACTGACTCTCACTGGGGTACGGGTCCCACACACACTGACTCTCACTGGAGTACGGGTCCCACACACACTGACTCTCACTGGGGTACGGGTCCCACACACACTGACTCTCACTGGGGTACGGGTCCCACACACACTGACTCTCACTGGGGTACGGGTCCCACACACACTGACTCTCACTGGGGTATGGGTCCCACACACACTGACTTTCACTGGGGTACGAGTCCCACACACACTGACTCTCACTGGGGTACGAGTCCCACACACACTGACTCTCACTGGGGTACGGGTCCCACACACACTGACTCTCACTGGGGTACGGGTCCCACACACACTGACTCTCACTGTGGTACGGGTCCCACATACACTGCCTCTCACTGGGGTACGGGTCCCACACACACTGACTCTCACTGGGGGAGGGGTCCCACACACACTGACTCTCACTGGGGTACGGGTCCCACATACACTGACTCTCACTGGGGTACGGGTCCCACACACACTGACTCTCACTGGGGTAGGGGTCCCACACACACTGACTCCCACTGGGGGAGGGGTCCCACACACACTGACTCTCACTGGGGTAGGGTCCCACACACACTGACTCTCACTGGGGTCCCACACACACTGACTCTCACTGGGGTACGGGTCCCACACACACTGACTCTCACTGGGGTACGGGTCCCACACACACTGACTCTCACTGGGGTACGGGTCCCACACACACTGACTCTCACTGGGGTACAGGTCCCACACACACTGACTCTCACTGGGGTACGGGTCCCACACACACTGACTCTCACTGGGTACGGGACCCACACACACTGACTCTCACTGGGGTACGGGACCCACACACACTGCCTCTCACTGGGGTACGGGTCCCACACACACTGACTCTCACTGGGGTCCCACACACACTGACTCTCACTGGGGTCCCACACACACTGACTCTCACTGGGGTACAGGTCGCACACACACTGACTCTCACTGGGGTACGGGTCCCACACACATTGACTCTCACTGGGGTACGGGCCCCACACACACTGACTGTCACTGGGGTCCCACACACACTGACTCTCACTGGGGTACGGGTCCCACACACACTGACTCTCACTGGGGTACGGGTCCCACACACACTGACTCTCACTGGGGTACGGGTCCCACACACATTGACTCTCACTGGGGTACGGGTCCCACACACACTGACTGTCACTGGGGTCTCACACACACTGACTCTCACTGGGGTACGGGTCCCACACACACTGACTCTCACTGGGGTACGGGTCCCACACACACTGACTCTCACTGGGGTACGGGGCTGGATTAGATGCAGAGTGAGACTTCAACCCATGACCTCGTGTATGAGAGCTGAGCGAGAGTGGGCCCTTTGACATGGTTGACGTAGCCTCCTCGATAGTGCTGTTGTGGGGAGATGCGAAGTGGTTCTATCTCCCGGGGTAGAAGCTGTACTTTATGATGACCATCTTGCCTTCGTTGGGGTGACCTATTCTGCTCTGTTGCCTCCTCCGTCAGAAATCATCGAGAAGGTGAAGAGCGAGCAATGGCCGCACTTCCGGCCTAGCCCAGGGCTGAGCTGTCAGGTGGAGGAGGTCGGCTTGCTCATGCAGCGCTGCTGGGCGGAGGAGACCCTGGAGAGGCCAGACTTCAACCAGATCAAGATTCTCCTTCGCAAGTTCAACAGGTGGGTGCTGGCAGCGAGGGTCAGTACTGAGGGAGCGCCGCACTGTCAGAGGGTCAGTACTGAGGGAGTGCTGCACTGTCAGAGGGTCAGTACTGAGGGAGTGCCGCACTGTCAGAGGGTCATTACTGAGGGAGCGCCGCACTGTCAGAGGGTCAGTACTGAGGGAGTGCCGCACTGTGGGAGGGTCAGTACTGAGGGAGTGCCGCACTGTCAGAGGGTCAGTACTGAGGGAGCGCCGCACTGTCAGAGGGTCAGTACTGAGGGAGCCGCACTGTCAGAGGGTCAGTACTGAGGGAGTGCCGCACTGTCAGAGGGTCAGTACTGAGGGAGCGCCGCACTGTCAGAGAGTCAGTACTGAGGGAGTGCCGCACTGTCAGAGGGTCAGTACTGAGGGAGTGCCGCACTGTCAGAGGGTCAGTACTGAGGGAGTGCCGCACTGACAGAGGGTCAGTACTGAGGGAGGGCCGCACTGTCAGAGGGTCAGTACTGAGGGAGTGCCGCACTGTCAGAGGGTCAGTACTGAGAGAGTGCCGCACTGTGGGAGGGTCAGTACTGAGGGAGTGCTGCACTGTCAGAGGGTCAGTACTGAGGGAGTGCTGCACTGTCAGAGGGTCAGTACTGAGGGAGTCCCGCACTGTCAGAGGGTCAGTACTGAGGGAGTGCCGCACTGTCAGAGGGTCAGTACTGAGGGAGTGCCGCACTGTCAGAGGGTCAGTACTGAGGGAGTGCCGCACTGTCAGAGGGTCAGTACTGAGGGAGTGCCGCACTGACAGAGGGTCAGTACTGAGGGAGGGCCGCACTGTCAGAGGGTCAGTACTGAGGGAGTGCCGCACTGTCAGAGGGTCAGTACTGAGAGAGTGCCGCACTGTGGGAGGGTCAGTACTGAGGGAGTGCTGCACTGTCAGAGGGTCAGTACTGAGGGAGTGCTGCACTGTCAGAGGGTCAGTACTGAGGGAGTCCCGCACTGTCAGAGGGTCAGTACTGAGGGAGTGCCGCACTGTCAGAGGGTCAGTACTGAGGGAGTGCCGCACTGTCAGAGGGTCAGTACTGAGGGAGTGCCGCACTGTCAGAGGGTCAGTACTGAGGGAGTGCTGCACTGTCAGAGGGTCAGTACTGAGGGAGTGCCGCACTGTCAGAGGGTCAGTACTGAGGGAGTGCCGCACTGTCAGAGGGTCAGTACTGAGGGAGTGCCGCACTGTCAGAGGGTCAGTACTGAGGGAGAGCTGCACTGTCAGAGGGTCAGTACTGAGGGAGCGCCGCTCTGTCGGAGGGTCAGTACTGAGGGAGTGCCGCACTGTCAGAGGGTCAGTACTGAGGGAGAGCTGCACTGTCAGAGGGTCAGTACTGAGGGAGCGCCGCTCTGTCGGAGGGTCAGTACTGAGGGAGCGCCGCTCTGTCGGAGGGTCAGTACTGAGGGAGTGCCGCACTGTCAGAGGGTCAGTACTGAGGGAGTGCCGCACTGTCAGAGGGTCAGTACTGAGGGAGCGCCGCACTGTCAGAGGGTCAGTACTGAGGGAGTGCCGCACTGTCAGAGGGTCAGTACTGAGGGAGTGCCGCACTGTCAGACAAGGTGGGCACTGACCCAGGTGGGTAGTGGCCAAGGTGGGTAGTGGCCAAGGTGGGTAGTCCCATCTCATTGTCACTGTCAGAATCCCAGCAGGCTGTGGGGCAAAAGAGCCTAACGAGGTTCCGTTCAACAGTCAAGCCGTGACCCCGACACACACCATACCCAGGACTATCGGGGCCGGGGGGGGGGGTCTGTGGTCAGGGTCGGAGCGGAGTAACACCAGCCACCTCCCCCAGTCGTACTGACTCTGCCTGTGTTTGTCTCTGACTGTCCCCCCCCCCCACCCCGGTCCGATATCTCAGGGAGAACAGCTCTAACATCCTGGACAACCTGCTGTCGAGGATGGAACAGTACGCCAACAACCTGGAGGAGCTGGTGGAGGACCGGACGCAGGCCTACCTGGAGGAGAAACGCAAAGCTGAGGCATTGCTCTACCAGATCCTGCCGCAGTACGTACCCTGTCTCCCTCCTCCCCCACCCCCTCCTCAGTGATTAAGTCGTTCCTTCCTGTTCATGGCATGTTGATTACGTTTTTCGATTAGACTGTCTCGTAAAGTACATCGAGCACATATAAAGAGGGCATTTCCTCCACCGTTGGGACACTCCCTTGACGTTCTGCTCCTCTGCCTGGCGGTGGGGGATCTCTCCAGCGGAGGGCGCCCTACATGGGAGTCCTACCTTTGTCCACCGGGGGGCCTGGTGAGGAGGACGTCGCACACACCAGTGCTGTGCAGCGCGTCTTCTCTGCTGTGGGGGGGCGGGGGAGGGATGGACCACCTCGTAAGTCATATCATGGAGTTCACCTGACCCACAACTTTGAATAGATTGTGGTATGGGGAGCACACGGCCCACTCTACAGGTGTGGTACAGCAGACATCTAACATTATTTGTTAAAGCAAAACAATGTTTATTCTATGAACTCAAGTTAACCTTTTTAAAACATACAGTGGACATCTTAGCAACCATCAATTCGAATACAACCCCCAAATAATACAACACTAAGTAATCCTTTAAGCTTTCCTTTTAACATCCATAAGACTTAAAAGACCTTTTAACAGAAGCACATCAGGTTTAAATTCTCTATTGAGAGCAGTTATCACTCTGAATTCACCAAATGATCAAGAGATAGTCTTTAGATGGCAGAGAGATCAACATTACACCTTCTGTGGCTGGCTTCAGCTCCAACACTGAAACAAAACCCATAAAACACAGACACAGCCAAGCTTTTCCTCAAAGTGAAACGAACAAACAGAGCCAGCGCTCAGCTCCACCCACACTCTGACATCACTGCCGCCACTTGAGCAGACAAACATTTCTTAAAGTGACATTCCCATGACACCGACTCAATATGGTTCTTGTTTAATTCTTATCCTTTTTTGTCCCTTTGAACCGTAATTCCGTTAACTGGATTAATTGGCTCTTGTAAAATAGGTTAGCTGGTTAATTTATTAACTATATTATGGCCCAGAGTTTAGAGGACCCCAAAGTGTAACAAGGAGTTCACCTGACCCACAACTTTTACTAGATTGTGGTATGGGGAGCACACGGCCCACTCTACAGGTGTGGCACAGCAGAAATGGAAAAGTATTTTTTAAAGCAAAACAATGTTTATTCTATGAACTCAAGTTAACCTTTTAAAACATACAGTGAACATCTTAGCAACAATCAATTCAAATACACCCCCCAAAGACTACAACACTAAGTAAACGTTTAAGCTTTCCTTTTAACATCCATATGACTGAAAAACAAAACCTTTAACAGAAGCACATCAGGTTAAAGTCACTACTGAGAACATTTATAATTCTGAATTCACCAAATGATCAAGAGATAGTCTTTTGATGGCAGAGAGAACAGCAGTACACCTGCTCTGTCTGGCTTCAGCTCCAACACTGAAAACTAAACTAAAACATACCCTGCAGCCTGCTCAGAAACGAAAGTAAAAAGCTCACAGACAGCCCAGCTCCACCCACTCTCTGACATCACTGCAGCAGTAAACACCCATTTCTTAAAGGTACTCCCCCTACAGATACTTATATACACACCCATTTATAAACATCCATTTCTTAAAGGTACACTCACTACAGATATTTATATACACAACCATTTATAAACACCCATTTCTTAAAGGTACACTCACATGACAGCTTCAATTCTTTTAACAATTCTCTAAGGTGTTGTCTAAAACAGGGGTCAGGGAGGGGAGGGTCTGGGAAATATATAAGGAACTGATGGAGGGGGAAGGGGTCCCAATCGGGGAGGTGAAGAGGAAGCGGGAGGACGAGTTGGGAGGGGAGTTGGATATGGGAGAAGGCCCGGAGGAGAGTCAGTGCATCCTCATCGTGTGCCAGGCTCAGCCTGATCCAGTTCTAGGTGGCCCACGGGGCTCGTATGACTGTGGGCCGGATGAGTAGGTTATGTGAGGAGGTGGAGGACAGGCGTGGGCGGTGTGGGGGAACGCCGGCGAACCGTGTACACATGTTTTGGGCGCGTCCGATCTGGGAGCCCGGGGGAATTGGGGGCGGGGGGAGAGGCCGACGTTTTGGCCTTTGCCTCCCTGGTGGGCCCGGAGACGGATTCTGCTGGGATGGAAGAACTCGGAGCCCCCAAAGTCGGGGGGTGTGGGTCAGAGACATGGCAGGGTTTCTCCGGCGAGAGAAAATGAAGTTCGCCGTAAGGGGTTCGATGCAGGGGTTCGCTCGGAGGTGGCAACCGTTCATCGGCTTCGTCAAGGAGAATCGACCGTCAGCAGGAGGAGGGGGGGGGGGGGGGGGAGGGAAGGGGAGGTAGGGAAGTAACGAATAAGAGCCGGAAATCTAATGTATGGGTAGTTAGGGGTTCAGGCTGGGGAGAGGTGGGTACGTTATTGAGGGGGTTTTTCCGTGTGATGGATCTCTGTTGTTCAGAATGTGAAAATGTTAAAATTATAAATGCCTCAATAAAATATTTTCTAAAAAAAAAACGATTCTCAGGAAGTGCACGTCGACAGTTAGGTCCAGGGTGTGGGGGGGGGGGGGGGGGGGGGGGAGATGGTTGTATTTGATTGTTCTCGCCCCCACCCCCTCGGTTCCTGCCTCGTCCATCGTGTGTCAGGCTGACGGAGTTCCCAGGATCACATCATCGAAGACGTGGCTGCCAACGTTTTTTTGTTCAATTCATTGATGGGATGTGGGGCGTTCGCTGGCCGGGGCATCTATTGCCCATCTCTGAGGGCATTTCAGTGTGAACCACATTTTCTGTGGGTCTGGAGTCACATGTAGGCCAGACAGGGTAAGGACGGCAGATTTCCGTCCCCACAGGACATAAGTGACCCAGATGGGTTTGTACGCCGAGCGGCAATGGTTTCATGGTCACCGTCAAGAGTTTTAATTCCAGGGGCTGGGTTCTCCGTTTGGGAGACTATGTCCCCCACTCCGGCGTGAAAACTGGGCAGTTTTGCGCCAGGAAAGCTGGTGTCAAAAGGCCTCTGGTTTGCCGTTTTTGCTGGGGGCCAGCAGGGAGGCAGAGAGGGGCTCGTGGCTCCAGGTGCCGATACGGCCGCTGGCACGTCCGGTTCACAGGCCGCGCATGCGCAGCGCGGCGGCCAGCGGTGCCCGTGCGGTGCCCCATGGCGGATTCAGTCAGCGGACCTGGACCGACCGGCAAAGTAGTGCCCCGTATTGGCCGCTCGCGTGCTCCGGACCGCCCGCCCGCACAGCCCCCAGCCTTGAATGAAGCCCCCCCCCCCCCCCGCCGAATGGGACGTGGCACCAGGTAGGGTACGGGATGGTGGAACGGCGCGAGGGGGCCAGTCCGAGGGGTAGGTTTTGAAGAGGGTCTTGGAGGAGGGAGAGAGAGAGAGAGAGGCGGTAGAGGGTTCAGGGAGGGCCTGGGGGGGGAGGGGGGTCTGACGGCACGGCCGCCAGGTGGCCAGATTAACCGCCCCTGACCTTTCATTCCCAGCTCGGTGGCGGAACAGTTGAAGCGAGGCGAGACGGTGCAAGCTGAGGCCTTTGACAGCGTCACCATCTACTTCAGTGACATCGTGGGCTTCACAGCGATGTCAGCGGAGAGCACGCCAATGCAGGTACCCAGCGGCCTGCCCGGGTGGAGGGGGGCGGGGGGGGGGGGGGGGGGGTGCAGGGTGGGGGGTGGGGGGGCGGGGGGGGGAGGGTGCGGGGGG